>NW_025814525.1:0-104966 GCF_018902025.1 Drosophila willistoni | reverse complement strand
ATATATGGGCGAAGTTTTATCCAAATCTACTGAGCCGTTTTTGAGAAATTCGCTAAAGAAAATTGCAAAATTTTCAAGATGGCAGTTGGTGCATATCGATATAAAAAGGCACGTTGATCGATGTATTTCATCGAATTTGCTGCCCTCTCTGAAAATCGTCGTTATCTCTCCCAGCCAGGATCAAGAAATGCACGGTATCTCATTCGATTGGGCATAAAATTGTCTATATATGGGCGAAGTTTTATCCAAATCTACTGAGCCGTTTTTGAGAAATTCGCTAAAGAAAATTGCAAAATTTTCAAGATGGCAGTTGGTGCATATCGATATAAAAAGGCACGTTGATCGATGTATTTCATCGAATTTGCTGCCCTCTCTGAAAATCGTCGTTATCTCTCCCAGCCAGGATCAAGAAATGCACGGTATCTCATTCGATTGGGCATAAAATTGTCTATATATGGGCGAAGTTTTATCCAAATCTACTGAGCCGTTTTTGAGAAATTCGCTAAAGAAAATTGCAAAATTTTCAAGATGGCAGTTGGTGCATATCGATATAAAAAGGCACGTTGATCGATGTATTTCATCGAATTTGCTGCCCTCTCTGAAAATCGTCGTTATCTCTCCCAGCCAGGATCAAGAAATGCACGGTATCTCATTCGATTGGGCATAAAATTGTCTATATATGGGCGAAGTTTTATCCAAATCTACTGAGCCGTTTTTGAGAAATTCGCTAAAGAAAATTGCAAAATTTTCAAGATGGCAGTTGGTGCATATCGATATAAAAAGGCACGTTGATCGATGTATTTCATCGAATTTGCTGCCCTCTCTGAAAATCGTCGTTATCTCTCCCAGCCAGGATCAAGAAATGCACGTATCTCATTCATTGGGCATAAAATTGTCTATATATGGGCGAAGTTTTATCCAAATCTACTGAGCCGTTTTTGAGAAATTCGCTAAAGAAAATTGCAAAATTTTCAAGATGGCAGTTGGTGCATATCGATATAAAAAGGCACGTTGATCGATGTATTTCATCGAATTTGCTGCCCTTCTGAAAATCGTCGTTATCTCTCCCAGCCAGGATCAAGAAATGCACGGTATCTCATTCGATTGGGCATAAAATTGTCTATATATGGGCGAAGTTTTATCCAAATCTACTGAGCCGTTTTGAGAAATTCGCTAAAGAAATTGCAAAATTTTCAAGATGGCAGTTGGTGCATATCGATATAAAAAGGCACGTTGATCGATGTATTTCATCGAATTTGCTGCCCTCTCTGAAATCGTCGTTATCTCTCCCAGCCAGGATCAAGAAATGCACGGTATCTCATTCGATTGGGCATAAAATTGTCTATATATGGGCGAAGTTTTATCCAAATCTACTGAGCCGTTTTTGAGAAATTCGCTAAAGAAAATTGCAAAATTTTCAAGATGGCAGTTGGTGCATATCGATATAAAAGGCACGTTGATCGATGTATTTCATCGAATTTGCTGCCCTCTCTGAAAATCGTCGTTATCTCTCCCAGCCAGGATCAAGAATGCACGGTATCTCATTCGATTGGGCATAAAATTGTCTATATATGGGCGAAGTTTATCCAAATCTACTGAGCCGTTTTTGAGAAATTCGCTAAAGAAATTGCAAAATTTCAAGATGGCAGTTGGTGCATATCGATATAAAAGGCACGTTGATCGATGTATTTCATCGAATTTGCTGCCCTCTCTGAAAATCGTCGTTATCTCCCAGCCAGGATCAAGAAATGCACGGTATCTCATTCGATGGGCATAAATTGTCTATATATGGGCGAAGTTTTATCCAAATCTACTGAGCCGTTTTGAGAAATTCGCTAAAGAAATTGCAAAATTTCAAGATGGCAGTTGGTGCATATCGATATAAAAGGCACGTTGATCGATGTATTTCATCGAATTTGCTGCCCTCTCTGAAAATCGTCGTTATCTCTCCCAGCCAGGATCAAGAAATGCACGGTATTCATTCGATTGGGCATAAAATTGTCTATATGGCGAATTTTATCCAATCTACTGAGCTTTTTGAGAAATTCGCTAAAGAAAATGCAAATTTCAAGATGGCAGTTGGTGCTATCGATATAAAAAGGCACGTTGATCGATGTATTTCATCGAATTTGCTGCCTCTCTGAAATCGTCGTTATCTCTCCCAGCCAGGATCAAGAAATGCACGGTATCTCATTCATGGGCATAAAATTGTCTATATATGGGCGAAGTTTATCCAAATCTATGAGCCGTTTTTGAGAAATTCGCTAAAAAATTGCAAATTTCAAGATGGCAGTTGGGCATAATCGATAAAAAGGCACGTTGATCGATGTATTTCATCGAATTGCTGCCCTCTCTGAAAATCGTCGTTATCTCTCCAGCCAGGATCAAGAAATGCACGTATCTCATTCGATTGGGCATAAAATTGTCTATATGGGCGAGTTTTATCCAAATCTACTGAGCCGTTTTTGAGAAATTCGCTAAAGAAAATTGCAAAATTTTCAAGATGGCAGTTGTGCATATCGATATAAAAAGGCACGTTGATCGATGTATTTCATCGAATTTGCTGCCCTCTCTGAAAATCGTCGTTATCTCTCCCAGCCAGGATCAAGAAATGCACGGTATCTCATTCGATTGGGCATAAAATTGTCTATATATGGGCGAAGTTTTATCCAAATCTACTGAGCCGTTTTGAGAAATTCGCTAAAGAAAATTGCAAAATTTTCAAGATGGCAGTTGGTGCATATCGATATAAAAAGGCACGTTGATCGATGTATTTCATCGAATTTGCTGCCCTCTCTGAAAATCGTCGTTATCTCTCCAGCCAGGATCAAGAAATGCACGGTATCTCATTCGATTGGGCATAAAATTGTCTATATATGGGCGAAGTTTATCCAAATCTACTGAGCCGTTTTTGAGAAATTCGCTAAAGAAATTGCAAAATTTTCAAGATGGCAGTTGGTGCATATCGATATAAAAAGGCACGTTGATCGATGTATTTCATCGAATTTGCTGCCTCTCTGAAAATCGTCGTTATCTCTCCCAGCCAGGATCAAGAAATGCACGGTATCTCATTCGATTGGGCATAAAATTGTCTATATATGGGCGAAGTTTTATCCAAATCTACTGAGCCGTTTTTGAGAAATTCGCTAAAGAAAATTGCAAAATTTTCAAGATGGCAGTTGGTGCATATCGATATAAAAAGGCACGTTGATCGATGTATTTCATCGAATTTGCTGCCCTCTCTGAAAATCGTCGTTATCTCTCCCAGCCAGGATCAAGAAATGCACGGTATCTCATTCGATTGGGCATAAAATTGTCTATATATGGGCGAAGTTTTATCCAAATCTACTGAGCCGTTTTTGAGAAATTCGCTAAAGAAAATTGCAAAATTTCAAGATGGCAGTTGGTGCATATCGATATAAAAAGGCACGTTGATCGATGTATTTCATCGAATTTGCTGCCCTCTCTGAAAATCGTCGTTATCTCTCCCAGCCAGGATCAAGAAATGCACGGTATCTCATTCGATTGGGCATAAAATTGTCTATATATGGGCGAAGTTTTATCCAAATCTACTGAGCCGTTTTTGAGAAATTCGCTAAAGAAAATTGCAAAATTTTCAAGATGGCAGTTGGTGCATATCGATATAAAAAGGCACGTTGATCGATGTATTTCATCGAATTTGCTGCCCTCTCTGAAAATCGTCGTTATCTCTCCCAGCCAGGATCAAGAAATGCACGGTATCTCATTCGATGGGATAAAATTGTCTATATATGGGCGAAGTTTTATCCAAATCTACTGAGCCGTTTTTGAGAAATTCGCTAAAGAAAATTGCAAAATTTTCAAGATGGCAGTTGGTGCATATCGATATAAAAAGGCACGTTGATCGATGTATTCATCGAATTTGCTGCCCTCTCTGAAAATCGTCGTTATCTCTCCAGCCAGGATCAAGAAATGCACGGTATCTCATTCGATTGGGCATAAAATTGTCTATATATGGGCGAAGTTTTATCCAAATCTACTGAGCCGTTTTTGAGAAATTCGCTAAAGAAAATTGCAAAATTTTCAAGATGGCAGTTGGTGCATATCGATATAAAAAGGCACGTTGATCGATGTATTTCATCGAATTTGCTGCCCTCTCTGAAAATCGTCGTTATCTCTCCCAGCCAGGATCAAGAAATGCACGGTATCTCATTCGATGGGCATAAATTGTCTATATATGGGCGAAGTTTTATCCAAATCTACTGAGCCGTTTTTGAGAAATTCGCTAAAGAAAATTGCAAAATTTCAAGATGGCAGTTGGTGGCATATCGATATAAAAAGGCACGTTGATCGATGTATTTCATCGAATTTGCTGCCCTCTCTGAAAATCGTCGTTATCTCTCCCAGCCAGGATCAAGAAATGCACGGTATCTCATTCGATTGGGCATAAAATTGTCTATATATGGGCGAAGTTTATCCAAATCTACTGAGCCGTTTTTGAGAAATTCGCTAAAGAAATTGCAAAATTTTCAAGATGGCAGTTGGTGCATATCGATATAAAAAGGCACGTTGATCGATGTATTTCATCGAATTTGCTGCCCTCTCTGAAAATCGTCGTTATCTCTCCCAGCCAGGATCAAGAAATGCACGGTATCTCATTCGATTGGGCATAAAATTGTCTATATATGGGCGAAGTTTTATCCAAATCTACTGAGCCGTTTTTGAGAAATTCGCTAAAGAAAATTGCAAAATTTTCAAGATGGCAGTTGGTGCATATCGATATAAAAAGGCACGTTGATCGATGTATTTCATCGAATTTGCTGCCCTCTCTGAAAATCGTCGTTATCTCTCCCAGCCAGGATCAAGAAATGCACGTATCTCATTCGATTGGCATAAAATTGTCTATATATGGGCGAAGTTTTATCCAAATCTACTGAGCCGTTTTTGAGAAATTCGCTAAAGAAAATTGCAAAATTTTCAAGATGGCAGTTGGTGCATATCGATATAAAAAGGCACGTTGATCGATGTATTTCATCGAATTTGCTGCCCTCTCTGAAAATCGTCGTTATCTCTCCCAGCCAGGATCAAGAAATGCACGGTATCTCATTCGATTGGCATAAAATTGTCTATATATGGGCGAAGTTTTATCCAAATCTACTGAGCCGTTTTGAGAAATTCGCTAAAGAAAATTGCAAAATTTTCAAGATGGCAGTTGGTGCATATCGATATAAAAAGGCACGTTGATCGATGTATTTCATCGAATTTGCTGCCCTCTCTGAAAATCGTCGTTATCTCTCCCAGCCAGGATCAAGAAATGCACGTATCTCATTCGATTGGGCATAAAATTGTCTATATATGGGCGAAGTTTTATCCAAATCTACTGAGCCGTTTTTGAGAAATTCGCTAAAGAAAATTGCAAAATTTTCAAGATGGCAGTTGGTGCATATCGATATAAAAAGGCACGTTGATCGATGTATTCATCGAATTTGCTGCCCTCTCTGAAAATCGTCGTTATCTCTCCCAGCCAGGATCAAGAAATGCACGGTATCTCATTCGATTGGGCATAAAATTGTCTATATATGGGCGAAGTTTATCCAAATCTACTGAGCCGTTTTTGAGAAATTCGCTAAAGAAAATTGCAAAATTTTCAAGATGGCAGTTGGTGCATATCGATATAAAAAGGCACGTTGATCGATGTATTTCATCGAATTTGCTGCCCTCTCTGAAAATCGTCGTTATCTCTCCCAGCCAGGATCAAGAAATGCACGGTATCTCATTCGATTGGGCATAAAATTGTCTATATATGGGCGAAGTTTTATCCAAATCTACTGAGCCGTTTTTGAGAAATTCGCTAAAGAAAATTGCAAAATTTTCAAGATGGCAGTTGGTGCATATCGATATAAAAAGGCACGTTGATCGATGTATTTCATCGAATTTGCTGCCCTCTCTGAAAATCGTCGTTATCTCTCCCAGCCAGGATCAAGAAATGCACGGTATCTCATTCGATTGGGCATAAAATTGTCTATATATGGGCGAAGTTTTATCCAAATCTACTGAGCCGTTTTTGAGAAATTCGCTAAAGAAAATTGCAAAATTTCAAGATGGCAGTTGGTGCATATCGATATAAAAAGGCACGTTGATCGATGTATTTCATCGAATTTGCTGCCCTCTCTGAAAATCGTCGTTATCTCTCCCAGCCAGGATCAAGAAATGCACGGTATCTCATTCGATTGGGCATAAAATTGTCTATATATGGGCGAAGTTTTATCCAAATCTACTGAGCCGTTTTGAGAAATTCGCTAAAGAAAATTGCAAAATTTTCAAGATGGCAGTTGGTGCATATCGATATAAAAAGGCACGTTGATCGATGTATTTCATCGAATTTGCTGCCCTCTCTGAAAATCGTCGTTATCTCTCCCAGCCAGGATCAAGAAATGCACGGTATCTCATTCGATTGGGCATAAAATTGTCTATATATGGGCGAAGTTTTATCCAAATCTACTGAGCCGTTTTGAGAAATTCGCTAAAGAAAATTGCAAAATTTTCAAGATGGCAGTTGGTGCATATCGATATAAAAAGGCACGTTGATCGATGTATTTCATCGAATTTGCTGCCCTCTCTGAAAATCGTCGTTATCTCTCCCAGCCAGGATCAAGAAATGCACGGTATCTCATTCGATTGGGCATAAAATTGTCTATATATGGGCGAAGTTTTATCCAAATCTACTGAGCCGTTTTGAGAAATTCGCTAAAGAAAATTGCAAAATTTTCAAGATGGCAGTTGGTGCATATCGATATAAAAAGGCACGTTGATCGATGTATTTCATCGAATTTGCTGCCCTCTCTGAAAATCGTCGTTATCTCTCCCAGCCAGGATCAAGAAATGCACGGTATCTCATTCGATTGGGCATAAAATTGTCTATATATGGGCGAAGTTTTATCCAAATCTACTGAGCCGTTTTTGAGAAATTCGCTAAAGAAAATTGCAAAATTTTCAAGATGGCAGTTGGTGCATATCGATATAAAAAGGCACGTTGATCGATGTATTTCATCGAATTTGCTGCCCTCTCTGAAAATCGTCGTTATCTCTCCCAGCCAGGATCAAGAAATGCACGGTATCTCATTCGATTGGGCATAAAATTGTCTATATATGGGCGAAGTTTTATCCAAATCTACTGAGCCGTTTTTGAGAAATTCGCTAAAGAAAATTGCAAAATTTCAAGATGGCAGTTGGTGCATATCGATATAAAAAGGCACGTTGATCGATGTATTTCATCGAATTTGCTGCCCTCTCTGAAAATCGTCGTTATCTCTCCCAGCCAGGATCAAGAAATGCACGGTATCTCATTCGATTGGGCATAAAATTGTCTATATATGGGCGAAGTTTTATCCAAATCTACTGAGCCGTTTTTGAGAAATTCGCTAAAGAAAATTGCAAAATTTTCAAGATGGCAGTTGGTGCATATCGATATAAAAAGGCACGTTGATCGATGTATTTCATCGAATTTGCTGCCCTCTCTGAAAATCGTCGTTATCTCTCCCAGCCAGGATCAAGAAATGCACGGTATCTCATTCGATTGGGCATAAAATTGTCTATATATGGGCGAAGTTTTATCCAAATCTACTGAGCCGTTTTTGAGAAATTCGCTAAAGAAAATTGCAAAATTTTCAAGATGGCAGTTGGTGCATATCGATATAAAAAGGCACGTTGATCGATGTATTTCATCGAATTTGCTGCCCTCTCTGAAAATCGTCGTTATCTCTCCCAGCCAGGATCAAGAAATGCACGGTATCTCATTCGATTGGGCATAAAATTGTCTATATATGGGCGAAGTTTTATCCAAATCTACTGAGCCGTTTTGAGAAATTCGCTAAAGAAAATTGCAAAATTTTCAAGATGGCAGTTGGTGCATATCGATATAAAAAGGCACGTTGATCGATGTATTTCATCGAATTTGCTGCCCTCTCTGAAAATCGTCGTTATCTCTCCCAGCCAGGATCAAGAAATGCACGGTATCTCATTCGATTGGGCATAAAATTGTCTATATATGGGCGAAGTTTTATCCAAATCTACTGAGCCGTTTTTGAGAAATTCGCTAAAGAAAATTGCAAAATTTTCAAGATGGCAGTTGGTGCATATCGATATAAAAAGGCACGTTGATCGATGTATTTCATCGAATTTGCTGCCCTCTCTGAAAATCGTCGTTATCTCTCCCAGCCAGGATCAAGAAATGCACGGTATCTCATTCGATTGGGCATAAAATTGTCTATATATGGCGAAGTTTTATCCAAATCTACTGAGCCGTTTTTGAGAAATTCGCTAAAGAAAATTGCAAAATTTTCAAGATGGCAGTTGGTGCATATCGATATAAAAAGGCACGTTGATCGATGTATTTCATCGAATTTGCTGCCCTCTCTGAAATCGTCGTTATCTCTCCCAGCCAGGATCAAGAAATGCACGGTATCTCATTCGATTGGGCATAAAATTGTCTATATATGGGCGAAGTTTTATCCAAATCTACTGAGCCGTTTTGAGAAATTCGCTAAAGAAAATTGCAAAATTTTCAAGATGGCAGTTGGTGCATATCGATATAAAAAGGCACGTTGATCGATGTATTTCATCGAATTTGCTGCCCTCTCTGAAAATCGTCGTTATCTCTCCCAGCCAGGATCAAGAAATGCACGGTATCTCATTCGATTGGGCATAAAATTGTCTATATATGGGCGAAGTTTTATCCAAATCTACTGAGCCGTTTTTGAGAAATTCGCTAAAGAAAATTGCAAAATTTTCAAGATGGCAGTTGGTGCATATCGATATAAAAAGGCACGTTGATCGATGTATTTCATCGAATTTGCTGCCCTCTCTGAAAATCGTCGTTATCTCTCCCAGCCAGGATCAAGAAATGCACGGTATCTCATTCGATTGGGCATAAAATTGTCTATATATGGGCGAAGTTTTATCCAAATCTACTGAGCCGTTTTTGAGAAATTCGCTAAAGAAAATTGCAAAATTTTCAAGATGGCAGTTGGTGCATATCGATATAAAAAGGCACGTTGATCGATGTATTTCATCGAATTTGCTGCCCTCTCTGAAAATCGTCGTTATCTCTCCCAGCCAGGATCAAGAAATGCACGGTATCTCATTCGATTGGGCATAAATTGTCTATATATGGGCGAAGTTTTATCCAAATCTACTGAGCCGTTTTTGAGAAATTCGCTAAAGAAAATTGCAAAATTTTCAAGATGGCAGTTGGTGCATATCGATATAAAAAGGCACGTTGATCGATGTATTTCATCGAATTTGCTGCCCTCTCTGAAAATCGTCGTTATCTCTCCCAGCCAGGATCAAGAAATGCACGGTATCTCATTCGATTGGGCATAAAATTGTCTATATATGGGCGAAGTTTTATCCAAATCTACTGAGCCGTTTTTGAGAAATTCGCTAAAGAAAATTGCAAAATTTTCAAGATGGCAGTTGGTGCATATCGATATAAAAAGGCACGTTGATCGATGTATTTCATCGAATTTGCTGCCCTCTCTGAAAATCGTCGTTATCTCTCCCAGCCAGGATCAAGAAATGCACGGTATCTCATTCGATTGGGCATAAAATTGTCTATATATGGGCGAAGTTTTATCCAAATCTACTGAGCCGTTTTTGAGAAATTCGCTAAAGAAAATTGCAAAATTTTCAAGATGGCAGTTGGTGCATATCGATATAAAAAGGCACGTTGATCGATGTATTTCATCGAATTTGCTGCCCTCTCTGAAAATCGTCGTTATCTCTCCCAGCCAGGATCAAGAAATGCACGGTATCTCATTCGATTGGGCATAAAATTGTCTATATATGGGCGAAGTTTTATCCAAATCTACTGAGCCGTTTTTGAGAAATTCGCTAAAGAAAATTGCAAAATTTTCAAGATGGCAGTTGGTGCATATCGATATAAAAAGGCACGTTGATCGATGTATTTCATCGAATTTGCTGCCCTCTCTGAAAATCGTCGTTATCTCTCCCAGCCAGGATCAAGAAATGCACGGTATCTCATTCGATTGGGCATAAAATTGTCTATATATGGGCGAAGTTTTATCCAAATCTACTGAGCCGTTTTTGAGAAATTCGCTAAAGAAAATTGCAAAATTTTCAAGATGGCAGTTGGTGCATATCGATATAAAAAGGCACGTTGATCGATGTATTTCATCGAATTTGCTGCCCTCTCTGAAAATCGTCGTTATCTCTCCCAGCCAGGATCAAGAAATGCACGGTATCTCATTCGATTGGGCATAAAATTGTCTATATATGGGCGAAGTTTTATCCAAATCTACTGAGCCGTTTTTGAGAAATTCGCTAAAGAAAATTGCAAAATTTTCAAGATGGCAGTTGGTGCATATCGATATAAAAAGGCACGTTGATCGATGTATTTCATCGAATTTGCTGCCCTCTCTGAAAATCGTCGTTATCTCTCCCAGCCAGGATCAAGAAATGCACGGTATCTCATTCGATTGGGCATAAAATTGTCTATATATGGGCGAAGTTTTATCCAAATCTACTGAGCCGTTTTTGAGAAATTCGCTAAAGAAAATTGCAAAATTTTCAAGATGGCAGTTGGTGCATATCGATATAAAAAGGCACGTTGATCGATGTATTTCATCGAATTTGCTGCCCTCTCTGAAAATCGTCGTTATCTCTCCCAGCCAGGATCAAGAAATGCACGGTATCTCATTCGATTGGGCATAAAATTGTCTATATATGGGCGAAGTTTTATCCAAATCTACTGAGCCGTTTTTGAGAAATTCGCTAAAGAAAATTGCAAAATTTTCAAGATGGCAGTTGGTGCATATCGATATAAAAAGGCACGTTGATCGATGTATTTCATCGAATTTGCTGCCCTCTCTGAAAATCGTCGTTATCTCTCCCAGCCAGGATCAAGAAATGCACGGTATCTCATTCGATTGGGCATAAAATTGTCTATATATGGGCGAAGTTTTATCCAAATCTACTGAGCCGTTTTGAGAAATTCGCTAAAGAAAATTGCAAAATTTTCAAGATGGCAGTTGGTGCATATCGATATAAAAAGGCACGTTGATCGATGTATTTCATCGAATTTGCTGCCCTCTCTGAAAATCGTCGTTATCTCTCCCAGCCAGGATCAAGAAATGCACGGTATCTCATTCGATTGGGCATAAAATTGTCTATATATGGGCGAAGTTTTATCCAAATCTACTGAGCCGTTTTTGAGAAATTCGCTAAAGAAAATTGCAAAATTTTCAAGATGGCAGTTGGTGCATATCGATATAAAAAGGCACGTTGATCGATGTATTTCATCGAATTTGCTGCCCTCTCTGAAAATCGTCGTTATCTCTCCCAGCCAGGATCAAGAAATGCACGGTATCTCATTCGATTGGGCATAAAATTGTCTATATATGGGCGAAGTTTTATCCAAATCTACTGAGCCGTTTTTGAGAAATTCGCTAAAGAAAATTGCAAAATTTTCAAGATGGCAGTTGGTGCATATCGATATAAAAAGGCACGTTGATCGATGTATTTCATCGAATTTGCTGCCCTCTCTGAAAATCGTCGTTATCTCTCCCAGCCAGGATCAAGAAATGCACGGTATCTCATTCGATTGGGCATAAAATTGTCTATATATGGGCGAAGTTTTATCCAAATCTACTGAGCCGTTTTTGAGAAATTCGCTAAAGAAAATTGCAAAATTTTCAAGATGGCAGTTGGTGCATATCGATATAAAAAGGCACGTTGATCGATGTATTTCATCGAATTTGCTGCCCTCTCTGAAAATCGTCGTTATCTCTCCCAGCCAGGATCAAGAAATGCACGGTATCTCATTCGATTGGGCATAAAATTGTCTATATATGGGCGAAGTTTTATCCAAATCTACTGAGCCGTTTTTGAGAAATTCGCTAAAGAAAATTGCAAAATTTTCAAGATGGCAGTTGGTGCATATCGATATAAAAAGGCACGTTGATCGATGTATTTCATCGAATTTGCTGCCCTCTCTGAAAATCGTCGTTATCTCTCCCAGCCAGGATCAAGAAATGCACGGTATCTCATTCGATTGGGCATAAAATTGTCTATATATGGGCGAAGTTTTATCCAAATCTACTGAGCCGTTTTTGAGAAATTCGCTAAAGAAAATTGCAAAATTTTCAAGATGGCAGTTGGTGCATATCGATATAAAAAGGCACGTTGATCGATGTATTTCATCGAATTTGCTGCCCTCTCTGAAAATCGTCGTTATCTCTCCCAGCCAGGATCAAGAAATGCACGGTATCTCATTCGATTGGGCATAAAATTGTCTATATATGGGCGAAGTTTTATCCAAATCTACTGAGCCGTTTTTGAGAAATTCGCTAAAGAAAATTGCAAAATTTTCAAGATGGCAGTTGGTGCATATCGATATAAAAAGGCACGTTGATCGATGTATTTCATCGAATTTGCTGCCCTCTCTGAAAATCGTCGTTATCTCTCCCAGCCAGGATCAAGAAATGCACGGTATCTCATTCGATTGGGCATAAAATTGTCTATATATGGGCGAAGTTTTATCCAAATCTACTGAGCCGTTTTTGAGAAATTCGCTAAAGAAAATTGCAAAATTTTCAAGATGGCAGTTGGTGCATATCGATATAAAAAGGCACGTTGATCGATGTATTTCATCGAATTTGCTGCCCTCTCTGAAAATCGTCGTTATCTCTCCCAGCCAGGATCAAGAAATGCACGGTATCTCATTCGATTGGGCATAAAATTGTCTATATATGGGCGAAGTTTTATCCAAATCTACTGAGCCGTTTTTGAGAAATTCGCTAAAGAAAATTGCAAAATTTTCAAGATGGCAGTTGGTGCATATCGATATAAAAAGGCACGTTGATCGATGTATTTCATCGAATTTGCTGCCCTCTCTGAAAATCGTCGTTATCTCTCCCAGCCAGGATCAAGAAATGCACGGTATCTCATTCGATTGGGCATAAAATTGTCTATATATGGGCGAAGTTTTATCCAAATCTACTGAGCCGTTTTTGAGAAATTCGCTAAAGAAAATTGCAAAATTTTCAAGATGGCAGTTGGTGCATATCGATATAAAAAGGCACGTTGATCGATGTATTTCATCGAATTTGCTGCCCTCTCTGAAAATCGTCGTTATCTCTCCCAGCCAGGATCAAGAAATGCACGGTATCTCATTCGATTGGGCATAAAATTGTCTATATATGGGCGAAGTTTTATCCAAATCTACTGAGCCGTTTTTGAGAAATTCGCTAAAGAAAATTGCAAAATTTTCAAGATGGCAGTTGGTGCATATCGATATAAAAAGGCACGTTGATCGATGTTTTCATCGAATTTGCTGCCCTCTCTGAAAATCGTCGTTATCTCTCCCAGCCAGGATCAAGAAATGCACGGTATCTCATTCGATTGGGCATAAAATTGTCTATATATGGGCGAAGTTTTATCCAAATCTACTGAGCCGTTTTTGAGAAATTCGCTAAAGAAAATTGCAAAATTTTCAAGATGGCAGTTGGTGCATATCGATATAAAAAGGCACGTTGATCGATGTATTTCATCGAATTTGCTGCCCTCTCTGAAAATCGTCGTTATCTCTCCCAGCCAGGATCAAGAAATGCACGGTATCTCATTCGATTGGGCATAAAATTGTCTATATATGGGCGAAGTTTTATCCAAATCTACTGAGCCGTTTTTGAGAAATTCGCTAAAGAAAATTGCAAAATTTTCAAGATGGCAGTTGGTGCATATCGATATAAAAAGGCACGTTGATCGATGTATTTCATCGAATTTGCTGCCCTCTCTGAAAATCGTCGTTATCTCTCCCAGCCAGGATCAAGAAATGCACGGTATCTCATTCGATTGGGCATAAAATTGTCTATATATGGGCGAAGTTTTATCCAAATCTACTGAGCCGTTTTTGAGAAATTCGCTAAAGAAAATTGCAAAATTTTCAAGATGGCAGTTGGTGCATATCGATATAAAAAGGCACGTTGATCGATGTATTTCATCGAATTTGCTGCCCTCTCTGAAAATCGTCGTTATCTCTCCCAGCCAGGATCAAGAAATGCACGGTATCTCATTCGATTGGGCATAAAATTGTCTATATATGGGCGAAGTTTTATCCAAATCTACTGAGCCGTTTTTGAGAAATCGCTAAAGAAAATTGCAAAATTTTCAAGATGGCAGTTGGTGCATATCGATATAAAAAGGCACGTTGATCGATGTATTTCATCGAATTTGCTGCCCTCTCTGAAAATCGTCGTTATCTCTCCCAGCCAGGATCAAGAAATGCACGGTATCTCATTCGATTGGGCATAAAATTGTCTATATATGGGCGAAGTTTTATCCAAATCTACTGAGCCGTTTTTGAGAAATTCGCTAAAGAAAATTGCAAAATTTTCAAGATGGCAGTTGGTGCATATCGATATAAAAAGGCACGTTGATCGATGTATTTCATCGAATTTGCTGCCCTCTCTGAAAATCGTCGTTATCTCTCCCAGCCAGGATCAAGAAATGCACGGTATCTCATTCGATTGGGCATAAAATTGTCTATATATGGGCGAAGTTTTATCCAAATCTACTGAGCCGTTTTTGAGAAATTCGCTAAAGAAAATTGCAAAATTTTCAAGATGGCAGTTGGTGCATATCGATATAAAAAGGCACGTTGATCGATGTATTTCATCGAATTTGCTGCCCTCTCTGAAAATCGTCGTTATCTCTCCCAGCCAGGATCAAGAAATGCACGGTATCTCATTCGATTGGGCATAAAATTGTCTATATATGGCGAAGTTTTATCCAAATCTACTGAGCCGTTTTTGAGAAATTCGCTAAAGAAAATTGCAAAATTTCAAGATGGCAGTTGGTGCATATCGATATAAAAAGCACGTTGATCGATGTATTTCATCGAATTTGCTGCCCTCTCTGAAAATCGTCGTTATCTCTCCCAGCCAGGATCAAGAAATGCACGGTATCTCATTCGATTGGGCATAAAATTGTCTATATATGGGCGAAGTTTTATCCAAATCTACTGAGCCGTTTTTGAGAAATTCGCTAAAGAAAATTGCAAAATTTTCAAGATGGCAGTTGGTGCATATCGATATAAAAAGGCACGTTGATCGATGTATTTCATCGAATTTGCTGCCCTCTCTGAAAATCGTCGTTATCTCTCCCAGCCAGGATCAAGAAATGCACGGTATCTCATTCGATTGGGCATAAAATTGTCTATATATGGGCGAAGTTTTATCCAAATCTACTGAGCCGTTTTTGAGAAATTCGCTAAAGAAAATTGCAAAATTTTCAAGATGCAGTTGTGCATATCGATATAAAAAGGCACGTTGATCGATGTATTTCATCGAATTTGCTGCCCTCTCTGAAAATCGTCGTTATCTCTCCCAGCCAGGATCAAGAAATGCACGGTATCTCATTCGATTGGGCATAAAATTGTCTATATATGGGCGAAGTTTTATCCAAATCTACTGAGCCGTTTTTGAGAAATTCGCTAAAGAAAATTGCAAAATTTTCAAGATGGCAGTTGGTGCATATCGATATAAAAAGGCACGTTGATCGATGTATTTCATCGAATTTGCTGCCTCTCTGAAAATCGTCGTTATCTCTCCCAGCCAGGATCAAGAAATGCACGGTATCTCATTCGATTGGGCATAAAATTGTCTATATATGGGCGAAGTTTTATCCAAATCTACTGAGCCGTTTTTGAGAAATTCGCTAAAGAAAATTGCAAAATTTTCAAGATGGCAGTTGGTGCATATCGATATAAAAAGGCACGTTGATCGATGTATTTCATCGAATTTGCTGCCCTCTCTGAAAATCGTCGTTATCTCTCCCAGCCAGGATCAAGAAATGCACGGTATCTCATTCGATTGGGCATAAAATTGTCTATATATGGGCGAAGTTTTATCCAAATCTACTGAGCCGTTTTTGAGAAATTCGCTAAAGAAAATTGCAAAATTTTCAAGATGGCAGTTGGTGCATATCGATATAAAAAGCACGTTGATCGATGTATTTCATCGAATTTGCTGCCCTCTCTGAAAATCGTCGTTATCTCTCCCAGCCAGGATCAAGAAATGCACGGTATCTCATTCGATTGGGCATAAAATTGTCTATATATGGGCGAAGTTTTATCCAAATCTACTGAGCCGTTTTTGAGAAATTCGCTAAAGAAAATTGCAAAATTTTCAAGATGGCAGTTGGTGCATATCGATATAAAAAGGCACGTTGATCGATGTATTTCATCGAATTTGCTGCCCTCTCTGAAAATCGTCGTTATCTCTCCCAGCCAGGATCAAGAAATGCACGGTATCTCATTCGATTGGGCATAAAATTGTCTGGCGAAGTTTTATCCAAATCTACTGAGCCGTTTTGAGAAATTCGCTAAAGAAAATTGCAAAATTTTCAAGATGGCAGTTGGTGCATATCGATATAAAAAGGCACGTTGATCGATGTTTTCATCGAATTTGCTGCCCTCTCTGAAAATCGTCGTTATCTCTCCCAGCCAGGATCAAGAAATGCACGGTATCTCATTCGATTGGGCATAAAATTGTCTATATATGGGCGAAGTTTTATCCAAATCTACTGAGCCGTTTTTGAGAAATTCGCTAAAGAAAATTGCAAAATTTTCAAGATGGCAGTTGGTGCATATCGATATAAAAAGGCACGTTGATCGATGTATTTCATCGAATTTGCTGCCCTCTCTGAAAATCGTCGTTATCTCTCCCAGCCAGGATCAAGAAATGCACGGTATCTCATTCGATTGGGCATAAAATTGTCTATATATGGGCGAAGTTTTATCCAAATCTACTGAGCCGTTTTTGAGAAATTCGCTAAAGAAAATTGCAAAATTTTCAAGATGACAGTTGGTGCATATCGATATAAAAAGGCACGTTGATCGATGTATTTCATCGAATTTGCTGCCCTCTCTGAAAATCGTCGTTATCTCTCCCAGCCAGGATCAAGAAATGCACGGTATCTCATTCGATTGGGCATAAAATTGTCTATATATGGGCGAAGTTTTATCCAAATCTACTGAGCCGTTTTTGAGAAATTCGCTAAAGAAAATTGCAAAATTTTCAAGATGGCAGTTGGTGCATATCGATATAAAAAGGCACGTTGATCGATGTCTTTCATCGAATTTGCTGCCCTCTCTGAAAATCGTCGTTATCTCTCCCAGCCAGGATCAAGAAATGCACGGTATCTCATTCGATTGGGCATAAAATTGTCTATATATGGGCGAAGTTTATCCAAATCTACTAAGCCGTTTTTGAGAAATTCGCTAAAGAAAATTGCAAAATTTTCAAGATGGCAGTTGGTGCATATCGATATAAAAAGGCACGTTGATCGATGTCTTTCATCGAATTTGCTGCCCTCTCTGAAAATCGTCGTTATCTCTCCCAGCCAGGATCAAGAAATGCACGGTATCTCATTCGATTGGGCATAAAATTGTCTATATATGGGCGAAGTTTTATCCAAATCTACTGAGCCGTTTTTGAGAATTTCGCTAAAGAAAATTGCAAAATTTTCAAGATGGCAGTTGGTGCATATCGATATAAAAAGGCACGTTGATCGATGTATTTCATCGAATTTGCTGCCCTCTCTGAAAATCGTCGTTATCTCTCCCAGCCAGGATCAAGAAATGCACGGTATCTCATTCGATTGGGCATAAAATTGTCTATATATGGGCGAAGTTTTATCCAAATCTACTGAGCCGTTTTTGAGAAATTCGCTAAAGAAAATTGCAAAATTTTCAAGATGGCAGTTGGTGCATATCGATATAAAAAGGCACGTTGATCGATGTATTTCATCGAATTTGCTGCCCTCTCTGAAAATCGTCGTTATCTCTCCCAGCCAGGATCAAGAAATGCACGGTATCTCATTCGATTGGGCATAAAATTGTCTATATATGGGCGAAGTTTTATCCAAATCTACTGAGCCGTTTTTGAGAAATTCGCTAAAGAAAATTGCAAAATTTTCAAGATGGCAGTTGGTGCATATCGATATAAAAAGGCACGTTGATCGATGTATTTCATCGAATTTGCTGCCCTCTCTGAAAATCGTCGTTATCTCTCCCAGCCAGGATCAAGAAATGCACGGTATCTCATTCGATTGGGCATAAAATTGTCTATATATGGGCGAAGTTTTATCCAAATCTACTGAGCCGTTTTTGAGAAATTTGCTAAAGAAAATTGCAAAATTTTCAAGATGGCAGTTGGTGCATATCGATATGAAAAGGCACGTTGATCGATGTATTTCATCGAATTGGCTGCCATCTCTAATCGTAGTTTGGAACAGGGCGTAGCTTAGGGGGTATTTTCATGTGCTCAACAAAGGGGATTTATGGGCAAATATTTACCCTACAAACAGAACATGAATTTGGTGTGAAAGATTTGGATATCTGCATGTAATATATGTGCTTGTAAATCAAAAAAAAAAATAAATAAATAAACCAAATAATTCATATATATACATACGTATGTATGAATGTAAATATGTCTGAAAAATAAAAAAATATATACAAAAGCGTACTTATATATACATATACATACATACATATGCATGCACACTTGCCGGCTGAAAATGTACATACATATGTAGATGTGTGTACGCATGCGTTTTCAAGGCCAAGTGTGCACAAACATATAAATATGTATGTATGTTTATATGTACGAACAAGAGCGTAGGTTTCAAATTTTAGGGGGTCACTGAAGTGTAGCTGAATTTTGTTAATACATTTCGATCACTAATTGTTCGCTATATTGGGGGATATACATATATACTATACTTTTTAAAGGTAACTCTGATGCATACATTTATATGTTCATATGTACGCACTTCCCTATATATGCATAGGTACATACGTTTACAAGACTAAATCTGATATTTACATACATACATATGTATGTATGTATACACCGACATAGATATATGTACATATACACATGCATATATATATGGATACCCTCCAGTACCAAATGTCCCCGGTCGACAATGTCGCCGCATCGTCGACTATACCGCCGTCGGCAGAATTTAATTCTGCCGGCGTCGACAAGCAAAGACCAGCCGACGGTGCCCGAACTATCCAATGTGGTCGTCGAAACACTTCGTCGTTCGAAAAGAATTGAGCAAACACAATTTCTTGAAAAAAATTGACACAAAAAAAAAAGGCAAGAATAGGAAAAATGCAGCATCAAATAATATTTATTTTCATGACGGCTTTTCCATACCCTTGTTACTTATGGATGAGGGAAAAATTTGAACATTATTACCATATACATATTATTTTTATATATACATAATTTGTCAATAACTTGTTACTTATAAATTGATCATTAAATAAGCATGTTCTTTTGATGCGAAACATATGTAAATTTTACATAATTTTACATGCATCGTCGGTTATGGCCAAGCATACTCTGTGTTTTCGGCACGCGACAAGAAGGAAGACAAAAAGAACAAAGTTAAAACGGGACATTGCATTGTTGTTTTTATTTACCATTTCGGCACGCGTCGCTTTGTAATTTTCGTTTCTCTTTGCATTTGATTTAGAATTGCGTACAAGACAGTTGTCAAATATTACAGTGAAAATATTTAAATTATTAAAAATTTATAAAGGTAAGTTTGCATGGATTTCAAAATAAATCAAATGAAGTTTAATGAAAATAAATTGTAACAATAGAAGTGACAAATTTTAATTTTTTATGTTGCAGAGGGTATTATAAAATTGATCAGATGTTTGTAACGCACAGAAGGAGACGTTTCCGACCATATGGAGTATATATATTCTTGATCTGCATGACAAGACGAGTTCGAATCCGTCTGTCCGACTGTCTGTCTGGATCAACAGCTTATTGTAATTAAATAAAATTAGTTAAAATTAAGAATAAATATATAAATAAATATAAATAAAAAATATAATATAATAAATTGCTGTGAAATAAAAATTTAATAAATGAATAATTTAATCAAAAGAACATTTGTATTTTGTTTTTTATTTTTGTATGGACAACACTATCGACATTCAACGCAATTGTCGATGGAACGTCCTCTGAAGCGCATGCAAAGAAAATCCATCGATCAACGGTCGACATTCAACGCAATTGTCGATGGAACGTCCTCTGACGCGCATGCAAAGAAAATCCATCGATCAACGGTCGACATTCAAAGCAAATGTCGCTGGAACGTCCTCTGACACGAACGCAAAGAAGACCTGCCGACATACCGTCGACGTTCAGAGGAAATTTCTTTGCAAATGTCCCTCAAAACATTTTCGAAAAACCATCCGCGGACATACCGTCGACTTTGTCGCTCAGTTGTCCCGATTGTCCTTATTGCTAGGTCATCTAATGTTAAATGTCGCCGCAACTTAAATGAGCGTGTCGCCGCTATGTCCCCAAGACAGCGGACATGTCCCCGCAAACTCGACGGAGAGTCTCCGCAGACGCGTACTGCAGGGTATTGAATACGTATGCGTACATACATCTATTTATGTACATATGTATGCATGCATATATGTATGTACATACATTTGTCAATGCTGGCCGAGGAAACTAAGAAATTGGAATGGCGTGTTTTTTACTTATGTACATACCCTGCAGTACGCGTCTGCGGAGACTCTCCGTCGAGTTTGCGGGGACATGTCCGCTGTCTTGGGGGACATAGCGGCGACACGCTCATTTAAGTTGCGGCGACATTTAACATTAGATGACCTAGCAATAAGGACAATCGGGACAACTGAGCGACAAAGTCGACGGTATGTCCGCGGATGGTTTTTCGAAAATGTTTTGAGGGACATTTGCAAAGAAATTTCCTCTGAACGTCGACGGTATGTCGGCAGGTCTTCTTTGCGTTCGTGTCAGAGGACGTTCCAGCGACATTTGCTTTGAATGTCGACCGTTGATCGATGGATTTTCTTTGCATGCGCGTCAGAGGACGTTCCATCGACAATTGCGTTGAATGTCGACCGTTGATCGATGGATTTTCTTTGCATGCGCTTCAGAGGACGTTCCATCGACAATTGCGTTGAATGTCGATAGTGTTGTCCATACAAAAATAAAAAACAAAATACAAATGTTCTTTTGATTAATTCAAGGATGGGCACGTAGTGGCTCTTTTGGCTCCCGTGGCTCTTTACCGGCAGAGGCTGGGCAGAGAAAAAGGTCATTTTTTGGTCTCGACGCACACAAAAATTTGTGTGCCTCGAGTTTTATGACGGGTCATAAAACGACCTTTTTTGGGTCGAGCGAGCGATCGTCGTCGAACTTGTGGGCAGAGGGACGGACAAGTCCCGAATTTTACGGGGAGGGGGAAAAAGGAACGCGATCTCGAAAAACAACCCTTATTTTTACTTGTCCCTCACTCCCTCTGTCCACAAGTTGCGAGCTCGAGATCGCGACCTTTTTCCCCCTCCCCGTAAAATTCGGGACTTGTCCGTCCCTCTGCCCACAAGTTGCGAGCTCGAGATCGCGACCTTTTTCCCCCTCCCCGTAAAATTCGGGACTTGTCCGTCCCTCTGCCTACAAGTTCGACGACGATCGCTCGCTCGACCCAAAAAAGGTCGTTTATGACCCGTCATAAAACTCGAGACACACAAATTTTTGTGTGCGTCGAGACCAAAAAATGACCTTTTTCTCTGCCCAGCCTCTGCTGCTAATGCTCTGGCTCCCAAGTTAAATTTTCGTGCCCACCCTTGGATTAATTTATTCATTTATTAAATTTTTATTTCACAGCAATTTATTTTATTATATTTTTTATTTATATTTATTTATATATTTATTCTTAATTTTTAACTAATTTTATTTAATTACAATTAGCTGTTGATCCAGACAGACAGACGGACAGACGGATTCGAACTCGTCTTGTCATGCAGATCAAGAATATATATACTCTATATGGTCGGAAACGTCTCCTTCTGTGCGTTACAAACATCTGATCAATTTTATAATACCCTCTGGAACATAAAAAATTAAAATTTGTCACTTCTATTGTTACAATTTATTTTCATTAAACTTCATTTGATTTATTTTGAAATGCATGCAAACTTACCTTTATAAATTTTTAATAATTTAAATATTTTCACTGTAATCTTTCTCACTGTAATCTTTGACAACTGTCTTGTACGCAATTCTAAATCAAATGCAAAGAGAAACGAAAATTACAAAGCGACGCGTGCCGAAATGGTAAATAAAAACAACAATGCAATGTCCCGTTTTAACTTTGTTCTTTTTGTCTTCCTTCTTGTCGCGTCCCGAAAACACAGAGTATGCTTGGCCATAACCGACGATGCATGTAAAATTATGTAAAATTTACATATGTTTCACATCAAAAGAACATGCTTATTTAATGATCAATTTATAAGTAACAAGTTATTGACAAATTGTCATAATATGTATATGGTAATAAAGTTCAAATTTTTCCCTCATCCATAAGTAACAAGGGTATGGAAAAGCCGTCATGAAAATAAATATTATTTGATGCTGCATTTTTCCTATTCTTGCCTTTTTTTTTGTGTCAATTTTTTTCAAGAAATTGTGTTTGCTCAATTCTTTTCGAATGACGAAGTGTTTCGACGACGACATTGGATAGTTCGGGCACCGTCGGCTGGTCTTTGCTTGTCGACGCCGGCAGAATTTAATTCTGCCGACGGCGGTATAGTCGACGATGCGGCGACATTGTCGACCGGGGACATTTGGTACTGGAGGGTATGTACATATAATAAAGTTACATACATATGTATATGTACATAAAGTTTCTCGTTGATATATGTTCATACCTACATATATATACATACATATATACATATACATATGTATATACATATTCTAAAAAATTTTGTTAACATATGTAACTATTATACAAAAAATACATGTATGTATATAAGTACAGATGATATATGTATGTACATATTTATAATAAAAACATATAATTTTGAAAAAAAAAAAAATCATTCGACGACCTCTACAGCATTTGAACCACGGGCCAGATTCAGGGGAGACCAAAACACACCTTCGGAACTACATTAGCATGTTGAAGTACCTGGATAAATTATCGTTTTATTGCGATACAAGCAAAACACACGTGGAGTTTAACTCTTATACTGTATATCTACAGTAGAAGCCCGAAAACTAGAACTACTGTTCTGTCTGAATGTTTTGCTTTTTGCACAAATATAGAAAATGTTGCAATAATTCAAGTTTATTTTTCAAATCATACAAACTTTAATAAATTATTTTTGATTTTACAAAGATATATCAAATTTATCATCAACTATATTTATTTATTTGAAAAATATTTTTTTAAAGGAAAAAATTAGATTAAATGTGCTCTAATGAGCATACATATATAAAGAGAAATATTTAATATAAAATAAGTGTTAATCTTGTGTTTTTGAAATAAGTAGTTTTCTCTAATCCCTTGTTTCTTAGCAAAAAAAAAAATTCAACTCTTTTCCGCACCACCTTGAGGTAGAGTTTATGGCGCGTTTTTATACCATACACCCATAGGGTGAAATGGTATATTAAAGTCGCCAAAATGTATGTAACAGGCAGAAGGAAGCATCTCCGACCCCACAAAGTATATATATTCTTGATCAGGATCAAAAACCGAGTCGATCTAGCCATGTCCGTCTGTCCGTCCGTCCGTCCGTCCGTCCGTCCGTCCGTCCGTCCGTATGAACACCTAGATCTCGGAGACTATAAGAGCTAGAGCCACCAAATTTGGTATGCAGTCTCGTGTAGTATGTACGCTTATCGAGTTTGTTTCAAATTTTTGCCACGCCCCCTTCCGCCCCCAGAATTTACATAAAACTGTTTTTCTTAAAAAGTATAGCAGATAGAAACATCAAATTTGGTTTATATACTCGTTTAGTTAGCGCGCAGAAAATAATTGTTCCAACTTTTTGCCACGCCCCCTTCCGCCCCCGGAAATTACATAACTCTGATTTTCTTAAAAACTATGAAAGCTACCGACATTAAATTTGGTATGTAAGTTAGCTTAATAGACGCGCAGATATTGACTATTTAAAAATTTTGCCACGCCCATTTCCGCCCCCGAAAATTAAACAAAACTGATTTTCTCGAAAACTAACAAAGCTAAAGTCACCAAATTTAGTATATTGGCTTAGTATGCGCGCAGAATACATATATTTTAATATGTTGCCACGCCCACTTCCGCCTCCATAATTTAGAAAAAACCGATTAGCTCTTGCAATTTTTTGACCATCGCGATCAAATTTGGCAGACTAATAAATCTTATCTATTTCTATCAAACTACCAAATTTGATTAAAATCGGACGAGAAACATACAAAATATACGTATGAACGTATTTTGCTACGCGATCCATAAGGGCAGAATTGGCCGTTGGCTAGTGGCGGCGCTAGAGTGCTCGTGTGTTTGTAGAGTGAGCGAGATAGCATATGGTTATGAGGCATGTTAAGACAATTTAATAGACATACATTTGGTTTTCGAAATTTTAAATATTTGTTTTACCTGGTGTATGGTATACCCAAGTCGGCGAGACGACTTACTTACTTCATTTTTAACGTGGTTTCCCCAGTAGGCCTAATCCACATGATCCACATGATATTTAGCAACAAATTCCGACAAAAAGGATAGGATATGGAAGTAGACACAGAAGTCGACACAAGAGCACTATTTGATAGGCCGGTCAATTACGGTCAGTTTCCTTCCTAGGATATGGAAATAGACACGGAAATCGACACAATTGCACTATTTGACAGGCCGGTCAATTACGGTCAGTTTCCTTCCTGCAGCCATTTATAGAATTCAAACGAATTCATTGGGCCATATACTTCTTGTCTAAATAAATCGCAAAATAGAGTTTTGCGAGGTGAATTATGCCTCGCATAGCTTACAAATTAAATCTGTTTTAGCTATTGTATAGAAGTTTGTATAGCAATTAATGCAAATATGCCTGTTACATCTAATGCAGTGGGCGTCAGATGTAGTGCGTGAGCAATGCAGACATGTTTCCAAAATTGCATCACTACAGCCAATCAATTTTCTAAAAATGTCTTTTCTAAACAATGCAGGAGGTAACAAATTTGTCAATGCTTTATTTTGAATGTAGCACTCTGCATATTGCAGTATGAAAATACCGCAATTATAAGAATCCCTTTGTATATCGTGATTAATTTCAAGAGATCTATAGTTTTTAAGCAACCCTTGGTAATATTTTATAAACTTTAAAGTTATAAAATCCTTTCCAAAAGGATTTAAGAAAGCGAACTCCAACTTTTCTTTATTCAAGATGAAAACATAGAAATGGTTCTCATAACAATGAGGTATAACAATAATGTTTGAAGAGCTTTTCAAAGCATTTTCGATTGTTATTTTATTGTTAAATGCAGCTTGCTCGACTTGGCATGAAACATTGACGATACTGCTATCGTTCTGATCAAAGATAATTGCAGTCAAAGCTGCATCAATAATGAAGTTTGATAACCAAGATTTACCCAACAAGGTAACAATATCGTCGAGTTCGATATTGCACAAGAAACCTTGGGCATTGGTACCATGCACATATTCAAAAGGGTTTTGCATTGCAAAATGTAAAACTTTACATTATTTGCAGTACAACTAATAAGTTTGGAATGGCTTATAAGCATTTGCTTATAGGCTTCTTCTATTCCAAACGGTTCAGTCTTGCGAGCATACGAATGATAAATTGAACCGATAAGTCAAAGGAATCATTTATATTTTCATTTCCTTCTTGGAGTTGCAATTCTTCATTCCTTTGCATGTGTGAATCCCGAATTCTACTGGGTCCGGTAAAATCACCTTTGAATAAACCCGATTTCAATTTTTTAGGTCCTTTCTTATTCCAGCTTTCTCTATAATTGCAAAGCTTCTTATTATACATTTTTAGTAAATCTGGCGTATATATTGTTGCACGTTTCTTGGCTTTACCCTTAATCACAGAACCGTGTATTTTATGCCTCTCTTATCTTCATTTACACTATGTTTTAGCGTCTTAAAAAAAGATTCTATTGGAGCATTGCTGGGTCGTCTATTGGATTTATCAATGAAAATACCCATCAAATTGGTCCAAAAAGGAGCAAATACTACATACTTGTTCAAAACAACTTGAGCCATTTTGGAGTTATAGTATATATTTTGCTCCTCTTCTTCTGGCAGATCAAAAATCATATTCATGACATCATCTAAAATATCACTGAAACGTTTTCGTAACCTACTATTGCCAGCAATGGTTTTAACGCTATCTTCACGAAACCTTTCTTTGGGAACAGCATTTTCATGATCGGACAATTTAAAATTAACTGAACCGTCATCTTTAAAATATTTCATGGTATTGCGTACCACGTCATTTAAAGTACGAGACAGAAGAATGGTTATCAAATGCTGGAACCATTCTTCAAAATCGCCTATTTCGAAAATATTGTACCCCACTCCTAGAGCATTTCTTAAGAAAGATCTAAGTGCAGTATTTTGCAAGCCTACCGTGCGATCAATATCAGCACACATTATTTTAGCATAATGGCTGGTGCAAAATTGGACAATTAACGCCGGAAATGTTTTGCTTTCTTTATATAAATATTGATAGCACATTTCATTGTACTCTATAAGAGTACAGCAGCAGTTTTCTTTGAGGACTGCGGAAATAAGAGCGAAACTAACATCAGTTATGATGCGTTTGCAGATCGGCGTTTTCAATTTATTTTTCCTACAAGACATATTCAAATCACCTAAAAAGCGCCCTATGTCATAGGAAAAATGATTCGAAAGAATCGCATGTGCCATGCCATAGGTTATCGATAAGTCAGGAATGTGTGCCACTAAAGAATAAAGAAGAATCCTTTTTTTCGTTATGTTAAGCGGTCTTACAACACATCCTGTTGCATCTATGTGTAAGGTATGTATTTTGAAATGTTTTTGAAATAGCCTTATATGGTCAATGTTCCAAAGAAACACTTCGATCTTAGCAGATAAATGCTGAATGTATGGAAGGCCATTAATTAACATTTTATATGCATCTATAAATGCATCCTTATCGAAATCATGTTTAGCATTTTCTTCAGCTCTCATGTTTCGATAATATGATAAATGCTTATTAATCATTTGATCGTTCCCAATCACTTTTCTATCTTTATTTGCCATTAGTGCCAAATGTTTTTGGTACTCAAATGCAGTGCGAGATTTAAGTTCATTCTTTTCTAAAAAGCGACTAACACCTCTACACTGGGAAGCTTTATTTAAGTTTATTGTGTGGCAAATATCGATTCTGTTAGAATAGACTGAGATACAACCATCGAACTGAACTCTAAATTTAAATTTGTTGCAAGATGGATCTTTGCAGTATCCATATGCAACAAAGTTACTCTTATTAATTCGTACTGAATTAAAATACACATTACAGGCATTATTCATAAGAAAATAATGTTCCCGTATAATATGCTCAATACTTTTTTGTTTGGTGAATTTGGCTGTGCAGATTTTCCATAATTCCTGAAAATGCTGCACTTGTATATCACAGATGTGATGACTATATTCGTTTTTAGAATTAGGAAATGCCTTTTCAACCATTTTTACATCTATATTTAAACTTATGTTGCCGAGTCTACAGTCTTTTCGCAGGCACTTTAACCTGCTTGCTACAAGACTTTCGTCCACAGGCTTAGACGATAAGTTTATGCTATTTTCAATGGAAGGACTAGACGACATATCCAAAAATGCTTCATGCGTCTGCTTATTTTCCCTAGACCAAGGGTGGGCACGAAAATTTAACTTGGGAGCCAGAGCATCAGCAGCAGAGGCTGGGCAGAGAAAAAGGTCATTTTTTGGTCTCGACGCACACAAAAATTTGTGTGTCTCGAGTTTTATGACGGGTCATAAACGACCTTTTTTGGGTCGAGCGAGCGATCGTCGTCGAACTTGTGGGCAGAGGGACGGACAAGTCCCGAATTTTACGGGGAGGGGGAAAAAGGTCGCGATCTCGAGCTCGCAACTTGTGGGCAGAGAGACGGACAAGTCCCGAATTTTACGGGGAGGGGGAAAAAGGTCGCGATCTCGAGCTCGCAACTTGTTGGCAGAGGGAGTGAGGGACAAGTAAAAATAAGGGTTGTTTTTGATGAGTGCTCGAGATCGCGTTCCTTTTTCCCCCTCCCCGTAAAATTCGGGACTTGTCCGTCTCTCTGCCCACAAGTTGCGAGCTCGAGATCGCGACCTTTTTCCCCCTCCCCGTAAAATTCGGGACTTGTCCGTCCCTCTGCCCACAAGTTCGACGACGATCGCTCGCTCGACCCAAAAAAGGTCGTTTTATGACCCGTCATAAAACTCGAGGCACACAAATTTTTGTGTGCGTCGACTCGCAAAAGTGACCTTTTTCTCTGCCCAGCCTCTGCCGGTAAAGAGCCGGCTCCCAAGTTAAATTTCCGTGGCCACCCTTGGCCTAGAGCATACCTGCGGCTACAGAACTCCAAATTCACCCTGAGCACTGTTAAACTTAACATATGTACATGTCCTCAAGTACCGTACGCACTCTGTATTATCATTTTTTTTTATATGTATGTATATACATACATACATATGTATGTATGTAAATATCAGATTTAGTCTTGTAAACGTATGTACCTATGCATATATAGGGAAGTGCGTACATATGAACATATAAATGTATGTAGCGTTGATTTAGCGATCGTTACTATATTTATTTATTTATTAATATTTGAATTGTTTGATGACAATCGAGTTCAATATATTGTTAGAATTTAAGCATACTTATAGAAATAACACTAAACTAATTATGGACCTTGACGTGCGACTCAGTTGACAGTCTCTTTGCGAATAATCCACGGCCTCTTTAACAAGCTCTCTCTCAACTTATATAATGATCCTATGCCCTGCTCTCTCTACTACTACTAGAATGTTCGGCCACTACGCGTTTGTCTCCTCTCTTCTATCACTTTTGACTGCTCTCTCTCAATACCATTTCCCACATTCGGCCCTCCTGACTGTACATTCGACCCGAATGACGGTCCCCACAATTTCATATATTCCGATACAGTTGATGTCCTATTAGGCCCTTCCGCCTGTCCAACTTTCTCTACTTCATATCTTCCATGATTTTTAATTGCCGTTACTTTATAGGGTCCTAAATACTTTCCTTTAAGTTTCAGACCAACGCCATATTGGGTACGCTTAATAGCAACCAAATCATTTATTTTGAATCGTTTTCCCTCTTTTCTCTTTAGATTAGCTGACTTCTTGTTCTCCTCCTGAATTTGTTTTATATTTTCAACTGCCTCCATTCGTATTTTCTTTCTGTGTTCTGCTAGTTCTTCGATTAGAAGATCATCGAGTAGTTCTTTAAGTTTTACATCCTCTGATCTACGCATGTCAATACCGGTTAGGATCTTAAAAGGAGCTATCTTAGTACTTCTAGGTGCCGTATCGTTGATGATTTGCTGAACTTTCCCAACGTATTTATACCATGAAGCTGGATTATCTAAACTCATTTTAGCTAGCATTGGAATAACAATCTTGTGAATCCTTTCAACCTGCCATTTCCTCGCGTACCCGGTGGTAATCAATAAATGCACGATGTCGTGATCCTCGCAATACTTTTTGAAAATATGCGATGTAAAAGCCGCGCCTCTATCAGATATCAATCGTACTGGGTTCCCAAAATTTGTTGCTTGAACTTCTAAACACCGTATCACTTCATCTACGCCTGTGCTCCTAGTGGGATACAACCAAACGTACTTAGAAAAACCATCTATAATAACCAACAAGTAATTATACCGTTTATTTGTAAGTTCCATTGGTCCGACGTGATCAATATGGTAAGAACAAAGTGGTTTGTCACCCTTTTCTATCGAAGTTAGATATCCCTCTCTTTTGCCAGCCTTTGCGTTAATAACAATACACTCCACACAACTATGTACCACACGAATAACCTTATCTCTCAATTCGGGAATATAGTATGATTTCTCGATAAAATCTTGCGTTTTCTTAACGGAAAAGTGACCCTGGGTATGTGCAAGTCTAATAATCTCATGTTCCATTGCCGAAGGCACTACAATCAACTCACAATTAGGTTCTTTAAAGAGAATCTCGTTCTCTATATAAAAGTCTTTATAACTTTCTTTTTCGACTAGCGTCCTTACTGCCTTGGTCCACTCATCTTGCTACTGAGCTTCTTTTAATCGATGTTTAATAGTGTCCTCAACAAGCATAAAACATGCAAAACGACTCAACGCATCGACGTGCCTCATTTGAGTACCTGATCGATGTACGATAACATAATCAAAATCTTGAAGATACATAGCCCAACGAGCAACTCTCAAAGGAACATCCTTCTTTTCGATTAATTTTCTGTAGTCACAGCATAAACGCTTCTGACCATTCTTTTTCGAGACTAAGACAACTGGCGACGCGTACTCAGAAGTACTGGTTTTAATTATTTTCTCTGCTAGCCATTCTTGAATTTGTTTATCAACAATTTCCTGATCACAAAGGGCTAAACGTCTCGGGTGCTGATACACAGGTATTTCGTCGCTCAATATAATTTTCATGCTTACTGGTGCGTTTGCATTTCTTTTTGGCTGGTAATTCCGAATTAATTTCTCTACTTCCCCTTTTATCAAATGGTTCAAATGCGAAAGATTTATGTCTAGACTCTTATCCCTGTCTTCAATATTTGTGATGAAGATATTTCCAATCTCTCCTGCCCACTGAATATCTGACTCTTTTTGTTTTCTCTTTGACATACTATGGGTGTGACAAACTTCTATATCGTTGCGCATAGCAAACCTAGATCCATTTGCTGTTACATTTATATTGACAGTGTTCAATATCGTTCGACCCAGTATAGCATCAAAACTTATATCCTGATCTGGCACTACATGGAATTCTATGTTCATAACTAAACCATCCACTTTCACTGGTATGATAAAACTACCGAAAGTCAACACTTTACTGTCGCCAATTCCTGTTAAATGTCTAACTCCGCCTAATAACGGTTTCGATCCAATCATAAAATAAATATTTCTTTGCATAAGACATAATCCAGCGCCAGTATCTACGAGTCCTTTAAATATAACGTTAGAATATACGATGTCTTTAAGTTCTAACCCTGACGGAGTAAATTCGCTTGACGGCTGTATTACTACATCTTCATTTTCTACCACGTTTGTATTTCTCTCGTATTTAATTGGATTTTCTAGTTTGCACTGTGCCATTCGATGTCCTACTTTACCACATTTGAAACACTTTTGGTCGTTCTTCGGACAATCTCGTCTGATATGTGATGTATCACCGCAACTATAGCATTTCCGATTCTTAGATGTATCAATTATTTTACCCTGATTAATCTTTCCTCCTGACTGAGCCTCAAACTTGTTTAACGACTTGTGTGAAGCACGAACTTTCTGATACGTTTCTATTTGAAACTTCAGTTCTTGTAGATTCCTGGCTTGAAATAGAATAGCTTTATTTACTTGTGAGTCTGGAATGCCCTTTACAAAGTATTCTATCAAGCTCTCATCGTCCAAATTCACTGGTTTGGCAATTTCCATTAAAGCATACAAATATTCATGCAAAGTCTCCTCTCTTTTCTGAGAACGTTGCGATAATATTCTATGAATCTCAGCTGCTGATCGTTTCGAACCAAATTCTTTGCGCAGTGCTGCTTTTAATATCTCCCAATTGTTTATACCATGTTGACTCCGAATAAATGATTTAGCTGCCGCAGCTAACAACTGTTTGGCGTATATAAAGGTCTGTAACTTGTCCCATTGTACTGTAATAGCACACTCTTCTATCTCTTGTACCCACGAATCAATGTCGGGACTACCTGAGCCGGAAAAATAGGATACACTGCCCTCAACATCTTTTAAGGTGTACCAAGATCGACTACAATTGTTTATGGGCAATTCGCCTCTAGCTGTAACTACTGATTCTACTTCTTCATCCTCGCTATCTTGGTCTTCAATATCGTAATGAGTAAGAAGTCTATTCTGTAGATCACGTTTTCTTCCCACTGTGCTTAGGTTCAATTCGGCCAACTTATTTCGCAAATCTGCGACTCGCAATGCCATAACCTCGTCAAGCTCCATATTACAATATATTCTTTGTTCAATACCAATAATTAATGCTAAGGTTAGTTTTAATAAATTCAATTAAGGTTAGAACTATCTACATATAGTCCCCAAAAAATTTACCCAAGTCCGCTCCTGTCCCACGAAGTCTTCGTTTAATTTCTGCCAGCAGGTTGTCTGTCCTCTTCTAACGTTTTGTCTCTTGCCGCGTCCAGCTTCTGCCTCTGCCAACGGGTTGCCTCTGCCTCTGCTGACGTTTTATCACACACCACGCCCAGCTTTGCTTTTGCCAACGGGTTGCCTCTGCCTCTGCTGACGTTTTATCACACACCACGCGCAGCTTTGCCTCTGCCAACGGGTTGCCTCTGCCAACGGGTTGCCTCTGCCAACGGGTTGCCTCTGCCTCTGCTGACGTTTTGCCTCACGCTACGTCCAGCTTTGCCTCTGCCAACGGGTTGCCTCTGCCAACGGTTCGCCTCTGCCAACGGGTTGCCTCTGCCTCTGCTGACGTTTTGCCTCACGCTACGTCCAGCTTTGCCTCTGCCAACGGGTTGCCTCTGCCAACGGTTCGCCTCTGCCAACGGGTTGCCTCTGCCTCTGCTGACGTTTTGCCTCACGCTACGTCCAGCTTTGCCTCTGCCAACGGGTTGCCTCTGCCAACGGGTTGCCTCTGCCAACGGGTTGCCTCTGCCTCTGCTGACGTTTTGCCTCACGCTACGTCCAGCTTTGCCTCTGCCAACGGGTTGCCTCTGCCAACGGTTCGCCTCTGCCAACGGGTTGCCTCTGCCTCTGCTGACGTTTTGCCTCACGCTACGTCCAGCTTTGCCTCTGCCAACGGGTTGCCTCTGCCAACGGTTCGCCTCTGCCAACGGGTTGCCTCTGCCTCTGCTGACGTTTTGCCTCTTGATTCGCTCTGTCCAAATATTTCTAGACTGTTCTAGAAAAATTCACTGATCGCCGTCCGTTACCAAACATGCTCGTGCGTGTATTGTCTGCGTCGTAACGTATTTGGGCACCAAAGATTTTATGCAACAATTTAGCACAGCCTATCTCGCTTGCTCTTACACAATGATGACGACACAAAAGTTTTTGCTTTGTCACTTCGAAGAACTTTGTTTGTTGTCTCTTTCACTCACGCAGTGTTATATGTTTGTATGTTAATTTCTTTAAACAATATTTCGGGCGAGCCCCCAAAAATGTAGCGTTGATTTAGCGATCGTTACTATATTTATTTATTTATTAATATTTGAATTGTTTGATGACAATCGAGTTCAATATATTGTTAGAATTTAAGCATACTTATAGAAATAACACTAAACTAATTATGGACCTTGACGTGCGACTCAGTTGACAGTCTCTTTGCGAATAATCCACGGCCTCTTTAACAAGCTCTCTCTCAACTTATATAATGATCCTATGCCCTGCTCTCTCTACTACTACTAGAATGTTCGGCCACTACGCGTTTGTCTCCTCTCTTCTATCACTTTTGACTGCTCTCTCTCAATACCATTTCCCACATGTATGCATCAGAGTTACCTTTAAAAAAGTATAGTATATATGTATATCCCCCAATATAGCGAACAATTAGTGATCGAAATGTATTAACAAAATTCAGCTACACTTCAGTGACCCCCTAAAATTTGAAACCTACGCTCTTGTTCGTACATATAAACATACATACATATTTATATGTTTGTACACACTTGGCCTTGAAAACGCATGCGTACACACATCTACATATGTATGTACATTTTCAGCCGGCAAGTGTGCATGCATATGTATGTATGTATATGTATATATAAGTACGCTTTTGTATAATATTTTTTTTATTTTTCAGACATATTTACATTCATACATACGTATGTATATATATGAATTATTTGGTTTATTTATTTATTTTTTTTTTTTGATTTACAAGCACATATATTACATGCAGATATCCAAATCTTTCACACCAAATTCATGTTCTGTTTGTAGGGTAAATATTTGCCCATAAATCCCCTTTGTTGAGCACATGGAAATACCCCCTAAGCTACGCCCTGTTCCAAACTACGATTAGAGATGGCAGCCAATTCGATGAAATACATCGATCAACGTGCCTTTTCATATCGATATGCACCAACTGCCATCTTGAAAATTTTGCAATTTTCTTTTGCGAATTTCTCAAAAACGGCTCAGTAGATTTTGATTAAACTTCACCCATTTATAGATTATTTCATGCCCAATCGAATGAGATACCGTGCATTGCTTGATGCTGGCTGGGAGAGATAACGACGAAAATCGGGCCCTTAGAACTTGGCAGTGCTAAGTTTACTGGTTCATTGGTTCCGGAAACTGGTTCATTGGTTCCGGCAACTGGTTCCGGTTCCGGAGCTCGCGCCAGCCTTATCAATAAATTTGCACACAAAAAGGCACCCACACTTTTGGGGCTTTTTCGCAAAAACCGCTCAGTAGATGTTGATAAAACCTTTATGAGACACTCTTGAAATATCCCCCAATCGAACAAGCTACCGTGCATTGCTTGATGCTGGCTCTGGGTTGAGATATTCGAGCTCAAATATGAATGTAATTTTATTTACGATTTTTGTATGGAGCAAAATCATGGGTTGCTCCACTGATAAGCGATTTTCTCAAAAACTGCTCAGTAGATGTTAATAAAACTTTCTGGAGACATTCTTGAATATGTGGCGCTCATTTCGGCGTATAGTGCATTGCTTGATGCTGACCCTGAGTGGAGCTATGCTCCAAAATGTGGGGAGCCGATTTTTCCAGTGCAAATTTTTAATACTAAGAAGTTTGAAAACCCCCCAAAAACTAGTTAAATCAATTGATTTTGCTTTGCTTAACAAAATAAAAGTTTATTTCATCCGAAAAAGTTAGTAAATAAAGAAAAAATGAAAAATTAAAAATTGCAAAAAAGTTAACAGAGGGTTAACTGAGGACCGTCGTTAACTCGAGTTTAACATCGTCGCTAACTTTACGGACATGCCATACATTGCGTACAGATGAAACAAGAAAAGGTAGCAGAACTACTACTAAGTATGCATATGCACCAAAAAGAAATCGAAAGGTAGTAGATCTCGCTCAAATTGGGTGTATAATGTTGTTATTAGCCGGGGAATTGCGTCATTTCATCACCAGACTAATTTAGTCTGGCCCATGGCGATGATTATTGATGAAATGGAAGGGTTGATAAAATAAATCCGATCGCTGGTGTCTTTGTTATTGAAAGATGTCTCTTTTTGTTCCAACGAAGAAAATTTCAGCGATTGGGCTGGGGTACACTCAACCAAATTGTCCCAAAGAAATGAAAAATCCAAGGCTGCTTGAAAGCCAAAAGTTTCTTGGTCGACGCCACGCGACCGAAATATAAATTTTAACTGAAATATAACGGGGTTTAAATTCTAATATTTTCACTTAATTTAATTTTATATCACCTTATTCTTCGAATATTCACTAATATTTTTATTCACTTTAGCCAAATATGTATATAACTGCCCTGTGCAATACTGTACTTCTTAAACGATGCTGTAATATGCACGTCTTTCACAAATATATATGTATATATATATATATTTATTTGAATATTAATATTCACGTCTTTTCGCAATCAAAGTATCAAGTTCAATGAAAAAGCCTGTACCAAAAATTCTGTTTCTAAGCAAATGCAATGCATGCGAACGAATTCTAAAGGATCTTTTCTATGCTCTCTTCTTTGCTTACGCTTTGCGTTCGCTGTGCGAAATGAGAGTAAGAACCGTACCAATTGAAGACATGTGCGTAGTACTCAGGGGGGGTTATTCATTTGTTCTTGCGAACAAACAAAAAAAAAATTCTTTTCGAAATGCAATTAAAATTATTATTATTAAAGAGGTCTACTACAGCGTTCTGGCCATTAAGCTGCTTCGAGAAAAGGCAGTTGCTCCCGCTGGCATTTTACAGCCATTACTGCTTGTTGCATTGTCCGCTGCATCGGCCAAGTGTGCCACCGATGCAGTAGTTTTCCTGTTAATATTTTTGGATGTAGGGGCCTCCAGAATCCGTGCCCCGGCCGCGGTTTGATTCGCGGGTGGATTTCCACTTTTGTGGCTGCCACCTGGAGTAACTTCGTTTTTTCCAGCCATATTTTTTTATAAACTTTGATGCATTTTATACCTACTGCCAGGTACGAAAGTTCGTTAATATGCTGCCGGCCGATGCGACGCAGACGCAGACCACAAGCCGCTCAATATGAGGACAGACGCTATGGGGATTTAGGGCTTCCCGAAGGGAAAAAAGAGAATTAGAGAAAAGAAGAAGATATGTAGTTCAGTCGGCGATTTCCAATTTAATTTTGGCGGCCAAAATGCTGTTCCCGAAAGTATGCAATGTTTCGGGGGCTGGCCAGCAGCTCTGGTGACCAAGATAGGGCGCTGCTTTACAACACTGGTGCACAGCTGCAGTTGTCAGCTGTTGTTATCCGCGGTAGTTGGTATTAGAAAGTTCAGCAACAAAAGGAGATCGACAATGCAAAGGAGGAGAAAGTTCCAGAAGTTCCAGCCCTTGGCGAGAGAAGCGCGGGAAAATATGGACCCCTCACCCCTTGCGGAGCGCCCAACTCCGATTGGAACGTCTAATTTTTAAGGCAAACAGAATATTTTGTTACCGGTTGCACTCCACCACGGTGGATGGGCTCAGCTGATTTTGGTGCCAGGTGAGCGACACCTCCTCAATGAGCCTCTACTAGTATTCCCTTTTATTAGTTGCAGGGTACACACACGAATTCAGGTTCGTTAGACGGAGCGACTACAGAACGCAACCGCACTGGTGGGATAAACAAACATTTTTGTGTATGTGTGTATGTATGTATGTCGGTATGTAGGTAAGGAAGGAGTGCAAAGTATGGTTCGTTGTTGGGTTGAACTGCATTTGCAGACGCCATAAAATGCAAATTCCTGTTGATCCTGTTTGCCGATGCCAGTGCATGCCGTGCGGGTTAGTTGACTGCTTGTCATGTCGGTTTTGTGCCAATTTCTTTAGCGCCAACGAGCAATGTTCTGGTCGCGATGCAGCACAAACCAATCTAAGGATATTGTCGCCTGGGCAATCCCCATCAGTGGCCCAAGAGCGCAGCCCTTTAGAGCCGTTCCACAAATATTTGATTTGAATTTTTGTTTTCTTTTATCCCAGATTGTTTAACCGTTGTTACACTGTTAGGAAAATGTTTTTTATTTTGGACAAATTTATTATAAGTTTATGACTCAATAGAATCTGCAGACTTAACTATAAACACATTACTCTTAAGTATATTCTACTTGAAAGTAAATGGCTAAAGCTGCCACAAATTTATTTTCGAAATCGCAGCAAACTGATTTAAACATTCTTAAGAGTTGCCTAAATAAATAGAATTATCTTACGTCTTCACCTGCAAAGGATTGGTTTTCCTTAATGTCAATGCGAAGAAAGAATTTTGAGTACTATTAAGATGGAAAAATTGTTATGTTATTAACTTGGTTCATTAGGGCAGGTCGAAAAACTTACAAAATGTTTAATTTATATTTTCAGTTTTAATTCAGTTCAATTCTGTTAGCCCATTTTAACTTCTATGACTAAAACCATCATTATTTTTTTGTCCTTGCTACTTTACTTCTCTGCAATATTTGTGTTCTAGTTGGTGCACCCTGCGTATACGTTATCAATTGCAGACAAGCCTTTGGACAAAATGTCATACGTATTCTAACCTTAAAAGGATTCTAAAGGATATTATGTTGATTGGGAATAGATTATAGGTATATAAAATCGGATGAGCAATAATCAAACTATATCATTTTTACATGGATCTCGAAAAACAGGTGTTTTACTTCTAGATGAAAACTGAGGTATTTCAGCACAATTCGTCTACACAGTTTTTGTTTTTTGACCATATACTAAAAATCACATAGGTTTTGCTCCATATTTGAATAATTTTGAAAATATTTTTTACTTGTGTTTTCGTTTAATCTTATAATCTTTTAGTCCAATGTCTATAGAAAATTGTTGATCATGATCGTCCATTTTTGTTGAAATTTGATCAACTTGAAATAAAATGTTTTAAAAAATACGTGAAAATTGAATTTTTAAGATGTTTATCCTGTTTTATTTAACATCTATTTATTAAGAATTAAGAAATAACCTCAAAGTGTTCTTTATATTAAAATTTTCTTATTGTATATTCAACACTTGTGACTATTTTGCTCTGTGTATCAAGTTAAATGCTTTTGCTTAATGCTGACAACTGCATTGAAACTGGCTCGACATAATTCTCCGAGTATTTTCACATTGGCATTGCACCTTTTGACCCTCTGCCCTCCACCCATCTTCCCCTCGTTTCGTCCATCCCTTATTACTCTGTAGCCAGCCACGCCCTGTGAACTTATCAAACTGCCATTACTTTGGGGCCCTTAGTAAGTAAATCCGACAAGGGCTAAGAAGACTTTAAATGTTGTCATCAGTTGTTGCTACCAGTTAACGGGATTAGATAAATATGCAAATAAAGTGCACAAGTTTACTCACAATTTAGTCAAGGTTAGTTTAGTTAACAACGCCCTACAGAATTGCATTTAACGAGCAAAGAAAGATTTCAACAAATTGAATTGAATGAATTGATTTGCAGTGAAGATTGTTAAGGAACATAAATCACCAACACAAGCTCATTAAAGGGTATGTTCTCTCTTAAGGTCAATGACCGCAAAACTTTTTGACTTACCCTTTTGTGAGTTTTTTTTTTGTTTGGCGTATCCAAAAAACTAGGCAAAACACACCACACACACACATATGTAGACCCAGAAATTTTTATCAGACCCACACACACACACACACTCACTCACACACTCTCACACACATTCATGTCAAGTTTTTGGGGCCCTGCCCCTTTATATGAATGAATATCTTTCAATCTCTATCAGTTTTTGTTTTGTTCTGTTTTGTGGTTTATTTATTTTATTTGGTTTCTGTTTCCTTTTTTAATTTAGATTTGTTTTTTTTTTCGTGGTGTAGTCACATAATTCAAAATGAAAATAAAAATGGCAACATGGGGAAAATGTTTGCGAAAGGAAAAATCTAAGTTTAACATATAAATTGCTTGCAGTGGCACAAATTGTAAAAATATATCTTATTGGGTGTGGTGAGGTAAAGTTGTTTATTTTATATTTTTCTCTGATTAAACATTTTCCTCTTGACATATTCAGATTTTTTATGAAGATATACAGGAAATATGTTTTCTAGCTATAATTCATCTTGCAACTATAAATTTCTTTTTTACTTTTAATAAAAAAAAGGAGAACAAATCTTTCTTTACCTAGTCTAACATCGCAGACACATAAAATAATTTGTTTATGATCCTTAAATTAAATAAATGACATTTTAATAAGAAGATTTATAGTGTTTGTTTTTAACATTGTGAAGAATATAGAATGTGTTTTGTGATTTTCTGGTTAATCTTTGTTATTTTATAATTAGTTACTAGAAACTAATTGAAAGAAACTATTGTGCTTATTATTTTCAAATTATATTATTTAGCGGTGAGGAGTGTTTTCCACTTTCCAAACTCCTACGTGAAAGACTTGTTAATGGTGTGATTGTTTAAAATGTTAATCAGAGGTCAAGTAAGCATAATTTATTTAATTTGTATGGTGACCTACAACAAAGTGATTTAAATCTAACTAACATTGGGAAGAAAACTAATCAAACAAAAATCTCATTAAAACATGTCTTTGCATTCTTAAAACAATTAGTTCTTTTCCATTAGTTTCATTCTAAAACTGAGTTTTTTATACTTGTCTTTCTTAGATCTCGTTCGAGCCCACTCGTCCAGGTGGGCATCTGGCTAAAAACTTTGGAGCTTCTTTTATGCAAAAGTTTATATTTTCAGAGTCTTGGTATAGTCCTGTAAGAATTCAAAAAGTAATACTTTACTTTCAAAGAAGGCTCTTTAGCCGAGCAAACGAATCGCAAGTATGTATTAATAGTTTTCCGTTTTAATATATAAATTAATTTTTAAACCCCAATCCAAGACTAAATAGTTGTTTTTTTAGATTTTTATCCCTGGAGTAGGGATAAAAAGAATCGCTTAAAAAAATTCCTTAAAAAAATTGTAAAGAATGAAATTAATATTAGAAACATTAACAGAAAAATTATATTGATCTCGTAATATTAGGTTTAGTACATTTTACAAACAAAATCTCACTTTAATCGGTCGCTTTTGGAATGACTCTCTAGCTCAGCTGACCGATGTCAGCTGGAGCGATCTCCAGCAGACGAGCTGCCTTTAATTATACCCGACTTAGATGCTGCTTTTACTAGATATGTCGCCTCTTCTGCTGCTAATACCCGTTTTGATGCCCCTACTGCTGCTAATACTCGCTTTGACGCCTCTACTGCTTCTGCTACTACTCGGTTATATGCCCCAACTACTGCTGCCACTGCTTGTTCTTATGCCCCCTCTGCAACTGCTGCTAATACTCGCTTTGACGCCTCTACTGCTTCTGCTACTACTCGGTTATATGCCCCAACTACTGCTGCCACTGCTTGCTCTCAGGCCCCCACTGCTGCTGCTGCTGCTAATACTGGCTTTGACGCCTCTACTGCAGCTGCTACTACTCGGTTGTATGCCCCAACTACTGCTTCTACTGCTTGTTCTGTTGCCCTTACTGCTGGTGCTGCTCCTACTCGCTTCGACGTCTCGGCTGCTGCTGACCCAAACAAGGACCCAAATTTAAAGGAACCTGAAAAATGGGAAAAAATCACTAGCAAAAGAGAAAAATTGTTAAATAAACCATCTTCTATTTATCTAAGACATGTTTCTTCAATTCAATTTTTATCATCCACTCCTTTGGGTTTTTTGGGGGAAAACAGCTCATTTTTTTCCAGGACCCAGCACTGTCCGGCTCACCTTCGCCGACAAGGATACCTATTTCAAAACTAGAGAATACCTGAAAAGTAACAACTATGAAATGTATACTCACCAACCTAAAGAGGACCGTGGATTCAGAATTGTTTTTAAAAATCTTCATCACAGCACACCGTGTGATGAAATTAGAAATGTCTTAGGTAATCTAGGCTACAAAGTTAGATTCGTTAAATGCTTGAGGAGCTACAGGACAAATAAACCGATGAATATATTTGAAATAGAACTTGAACCCAGATTAGACAATTTTAACAACAATATCCTTAGCTTAAAATATTTTGGCGTTCAATCCATTAAAGTTGAACTCCAGAGAAGCAAAGTGGAGTTCCGCAGTGCCACAGATGCCAAGGATTAAACCACACCAGGAACTACTGCAGCTATGATCCAAAATGCCTCAAATTATGCAAATCTGGCAATGAGACTAAAGACTGCAGTCTTGAACGAATCTCAAATCCAGCATTGGACAGCATGTGGCCAGCTGGAAGGGATGTCCGTTCTACAAGGCTGAGCTGAGAAAATTCCTGGAAGAAAAAAGAAGATTAGCAAACAAGGTCACTCCACAAAGCAATATGGGCCCAATGAGCCATACTAACCCGTTCAGAAGTCCATATCCCACGGAGCTGCGATCTGCAAGGCGACAGGAATACCTAAATCCGTTCCTAAAAAAGCAAACAAAATCACAAATTACTAAACAAATTAGCTTTGCTGATAAACTCAAAGGAAATCATAACTTATCTGTGTCAAGAAGCCCAACAAGTATTCCAAAACTGCCCATAACTCTAGCCAGAAAGCAGACAATTCTGTGCGTCGTCCTCCTCCCCTATTCCTGTTAGAAGGCCAAAGAACGCTCCACCAGCTGGCCAATCGCCTAGCCTCAAGAGAAACCGTAGTCCCAGCCAGGAAAAAAGCGTGAAACCGGCTCGTCGATCGCTTTTTCTCACTCCAGTTAAGCAAATCCAAAAGCAGGCCAAGGAAATGGGCCGCATCAGCTGGTAGTAAAGGCGGACGTACACAGGAAATGCCAATCGCCAACTCCTGTTAAGTCGCACCAGCCTCCAATGGAAGCTCTCAAATATCCAGACTCTTCCTACCGTTCGACGGAAATGTGCCCGCTGCCCTCAAAGCGGCAGAGAATATGGGGAGAGAGCTCCAAAAGCAAATAGAGGCCCTTACTAGGTTTATCAACAATGCTGGACTTAAACCCAGTCGCTAAAATTCAGAATAAATAAATTAATTAATATACAGCTTTTTTTCATTGCCTTAAGTTATTTACCTTGTTACAATGACCAGCTCAAATCACCTGTTAATCGCATACTGCAACGCTGCAGGAGTCTCTAACAAATTGCAGGAGATAGAAATGTTTATGCTGCAATACTCCGTTGATATAATGATAATTCATGAAACACGCATCGAAAAAAGAAACAAAACTCCAGGTAATAACAAGCTAAACATCAGCGGATATCTCACTTACCTTGCCTGCCACCCCTCTGGCAGAAAAAAGGGCGGTGCAGCTATCATTATACGGAGCTGCATCCAACAAATGGCCATTCCTACAATCGAAAATGATCTTCATCAATGCGTACCAATTTCTATCAAGCTAAATGACAGCAAACACATCAAGATAGCAGGGATTTACTGTCACCCTGTATTAGAATGGTCTCAAACGGACTTCAAAGATCTTTTTATTAATATCCGCTCCTCCTCCCGGGGTCCAAAGTTTTTTTTTGCCGGCGATTTCAACGCCAAGCATGTGGGGTGGTGGTGGGGTAACATGCGCTCCTGCAAGCGTGGTAAAGCTCTAATCGATGCAGTTCATGCTGATAAGAGGCTGGAGATTTTGGCGAAGGTAGCGCTACTCATTTCCACACAGAGCAAAAATCATATGCATTGACATTGCATCTATCGGACTACACAAAGACAGATTATTAACTTATTCGTTACCTGAACTTTCCTCGGACCATGTCCCGGTGCTCATAAATCTGGCTTATGATAGATATCCCTCTTTACAACCTGACAGAAGACGCCTTCTGCCAGTAGGATCGAACATCAAGAGGTTCCAATCGGTGTTGAGCAGCTCACTACATTTAAATATAGAAATTAAAAGCGGACCAGACATTGACGACGCTATATCCATTCTCACCAATAACATCTATCACGCGGCTGCATTGGCAACCCTTCCTTTGAAAAGAAACTTGCCAAACACATACAAAATAGGAGGAATAGTGCCTGTTAACAGAAAAATGATGAAACTCCTGAAAATAAAAAAGAAAAACAAACTGGATTATATGAACACACGTTGTACTAAAATAAAAAGATACTTAAACAAACAACAAAGCTCCTAATAAAGAAAATGCTAAAGCCAAGGAAAGACATACGAATAAACAGTTAAAGGCTATTGACTCAAACGATCGCTACGCTGCAAAACTTTGGAAATCACGAACAATTGAAGAGACAACCAACTCCAAATTGGCCGTCAAATCCAGGATGGCATCAGCTCCATACAATGGACCAAGACACCTGAGAGCAAAATGGAAGCCTTTGCCAGCCATCTAGAGAAACGTTTCTCGCCAAATCTGACGAACACAGACTTGGACAGACAAGCTATAAAAGAGGAAACGGATAAAATCATTCTGCAAAAGTCTCTCCAATCGAATGCTTACCAGACTCTTTTCTCTCTTACAAGGGACTCCAACGTAGGCTTTCAGTCATCCTCACCATTTGCTAGACCCATCACGTTTCTGGAACTCCAAAAAGAAATTAGAAAATTAGTAAACAAAAAAGCACCTGGACACGATCGCATAAACAACGCACTAATAAAAGTTCTACCTATAAAAGCAGTATTATTTCTCCTAAATATTTACAATAATATACTTCGATATGGGTATTTTCCTCCAGCATGGAAATCAGCCACCATAGTGATGATTTTAAAACCAAAAAAAAACGCCTCCAAAGTTAAATCATACAGACCTATAAGTTTACTTTCAGGCTTTTCTAAGATCTTTGAAACAGTGCTCTCAAAACGACTCCTTGAGTGCTCAACTTTTCGCAAAGCAATTCCAAACCATCAGTTTGGCTTTCGTAAAAACCACAGCACTGAACACCAACTCGCAAGGGTCACACAGTTCCTACAAAAATCACTGGATCAAAAAGAATACAGCTCTGCTGTATTTGTAGACATTACTGAAGCATTTGATAAAGTGTGGCGCTTAGGATTATTGAATAAACTGGCCAAACTCCTGCCTTACTGCTTGTTCAAGATTCTTGAAAGCTATCTGCAGGATAGATCGTTCACAGTTAGGGGCTCAGATGACACAAATTCCAGAATTGGCAAAATCACTGCAGAAATACCCCAGGGCAGTGTTCTGGACCCCCTTCTCTTCAATATCTCCTGTCAACGTTCGCAGATGATACTATTATTGTATCTACTGATAAAAATGCCTACATGGCCATCAGGAAATTGGCTGCTGCATCAACCAGCTGGCCAGCAGCACCAGACCGCAGCACAGGCCTCTCAGCTACAGGCGTCATCTCCTGCAAACACACGACAACAGCAGTCAGCAACTCCAGTTCATCAAATTGCATCAAGTATACATCATCTACAGCAAATGGCGATGCAGCAGCAGCATCAAGTGGTTGGACAGCAGCGTCAGCCTCGAGCACAGGCCTGTCAGTTTCTGGTGTCAACTCCTATCGACACACAGCAGCAGCAATCCACAAATCTAGCTCCTCCTATGTCAGCAAATATACAATATCTACAGATATTGGCGACGCAGCAGCAGCATCAATCAGATGGTCAGCAGCCCCAGCCCACAGCACAGGCCTCTCAGCAACAGGCGTCAACCACTGCTGACAGTCAGCAGCAGCAATCTCAGACTCCAGTCTCAAACTGCAGCAAGTATACAATGTTCGCAGCACAGGTCTCTCAGCCACGGGCCTCATCTTCTGTTGTCACTCAGCAGCAGCAATTTGCAATTCCAGCTCCACCAATGTCAGCAAATATTCAATATTCTCAGCAAATAAAGGCACAGCAGCAGCATCAACTCGTTGGTCAGCAGCAGCAGCCCACAGCACAGGCCTCTCAGCTACGGTCTTTATCTTTTGCTGACACTCAGCAACAGCAACCTGCAACTCATGCTCCACCAATGGGCGGAAATAGTCTATCTCTACAGATATTGGCGGAGCTGAATCAGCACCAACTGACTGGCCAGCAGCATCAGCCCGCAGCACAAGTCTCTCAGCTACGGGCTGCATCTTTTGCTGACACTCAGCAGCGGCAATCTGACATTCCAGCTCCACCAATGACAGCAAATATTCAACACTCACCGCAAATGGATACGCAGCAGCATCAAACGGTCGTCCAGCAGCACCAGCCAGCAGCACAGGCCTCCCAGCTACGGGCTTCATCTTCCGTTGACACACAGCAGCAGCAATCTCCAACTACTCATCTAGATCGGCATGCAATGCGGGAGGCGACGGCCCATTTTGATGGCGCCCCATCTCTCATCAGATTCGATTGCCACCTAAGATACCAAAAAATTATTGAGAGAAACGAACTCAAAAAATAAAAGGAGGAAAAATCGAAACTAAACAAACTGTTGCGCGCATGGAAGGACACGTGATCAAAGGCCTGTTTCGAGATTTTAAAAGAGGCACACGAAATCGCGCGTACATAGAAGAGCGATTGAAGGCAGCCAATCCAAATCCAGCGACTTGTCCTGCCTCCACTCAAGCCTGGGGAAATAGTCACCCTTAATGATGACCAACAACTTTTAAAAAATTTTGAGCGAGTTGAAAACGAGCTCCTGAATAAGATTGAAAATAGCATAGAAGCTGAAACGAAAAATAATGAGAGATTACCACCCATGAAGGTGCAAAAAACTGCTAATTCTTTACTTACTCACTTTCAGCCAGCTGACCTTGACAAAATCTCCATACAGCGGTTAAAGGAACTTGGCCCTCCCGCTTTCAGCCAGCCTGTACCAGGCCTGGCCAGCAGGCAGTCAATATGGACCTATCATCCAAGCAATGCCTGCTCGAGCATACATTGCGGTCGAAGGGATTTGGCCCTCCCGCTCCTAGTTATTTTCCTCCAAACGAGCCTGTAGATGGAACAGATGCTTCTCCTGTGCTGCGCACCAATTGCTAGCCTTCTGTGCTGCCACTCCACAGGCAAACAAGCTCTTCTGACGGCCCAAAACCTCCATTACTGGGACTGAAGGGCACGCATACATTGTTCTGGGGCCTCACATAGTCCAATCCGAGAAGAGAGACAGAAATAAGCCGATTAATGCCGAAATGTTTGCCTATGGCAAAAAAAAAACAACACATGTTACTCACTTCTTGCCTATAAGAGGGAATTTTCCTGACAATAAGAGCGCTGCCTCAATGATTTTGCCAACTGCAATGACGCCATGAATCGATATGATTCGAACTGATAACCTGCAAGAAATAATTATACTAATCATTATTAGTGTACAATATTTGTAAATACTATATTTTTTTTTTTTTTTTTTTGTATTAAGTTACTTCCGTGTGATTTATGGAAGGATTATTTGGCCTTCCCGTATCGAACAGGTTAACGCCACAGCGAATGTGCGAAAAATAATTTCAATGTACATAACTTCTAGGAACAAATCTGCAAGAAATGTATTTGTTTATGTTCTCTTTTTAGTTTAGTATCGCTGAGATATATCGATATGTTTTCGATGAATATTGGATGGTGAAAAACATGCTGTTAGTTGTGTGCGTGTGTGTATGTGTGTGTGTGTGTGTGTAATGTGTATGTGAATCGATGATGAAAGTGTGGTATGTGTGAGTGGTGAATTTGTGTGTTGTTTCGTGCAAAGTTAGATATCGATGTTAGCAGCATGCGTGAATCGTGTTATCGATAGGTAGTTATCAACTGGTTCGTTATCAAGGAGACGATATATGTCCTGGTATTTTAATAGTGTCGGGTAGTCTCTCCGAATGTGAGCGAATTTGGTGCATTTGAGAAGAACATGGGAAATGTCCTCCACGGTGTTGCAAGTATCGCATAAGGCGTCGTTGAAGACATTCATTTTTGCCAAGGTGTTTTTATCGAAGGCGTGTCCACTTATTATTCTGTTCAATTGTTTTACTTCTAGTCTTCCAAAAGCATTCATCTTGTGGAACCAAGGATGCAGCTTGACGTATGGGAATAGAACACAGTAACCTTTATTGCGTTCAATGCAGAAGGTACTATACTTTCTTTCCCATTCTATTTTGATGCAGTTTAGCATATGGTTGATGACGTCATTGAGAGTCCAGCTGACTTGTATGTATGTGCCTTCAAGTCTGGCGTTTTTGGCAGCTGTATCTGCCAAATCGTTCTCTAAGATGTTGACATGACTGGGTATGTAGTGAAGTTCAACTGATGTTATGAAATAACTGCTTTCAATCTTTTCCAGGATTCTTCGAGATATACAATTGTTAGAGTGCGGGTTGATAAGCGTTTGTAAAGATCCTAAGCTATCGGTTAGAATGGCTACTTTGTGCATCCATTTGTGTATTGCAAAGTCTATGGCTTTCTCTAAGGCAGTGAGTTCAGAGGTTAGTGAGGACAGCGTTCTGTTGGTGTAGAAGCTTTGAATGGTTTTTGATTGGCTATGTACAAATGCGCTACCTGTATAATTTTCAGATACGGAGCCATCAGTGTAAATCAGCTCATAGTTGTGGGAGAGGAGTTCTTTAGTTTTTTCTCTTAGAAGTGCTTGTACAATGTCTTTGTTAGCTTCTTTCTTGTTTCTAGCTGTGTTCTTAAAGAAGTTTGTGTAAAATGTGATTTTTCTAGTAGAGACAGGAAGGGAATTTACTGGAGCAATTTTGTCTAAGATATATTTGAACTCATTGTACACTCTGCCGTAGCTTGTGTTTGTGGGTGAGAAGGGGCTGGTAAGGAGAGAGGCAGCTGGTAGCCCGTAGGCAAAGATTTTTGCTAGCTCCTTCGCTGTGGCGAATTTAATTCTAAATTCAGAAGGGAGTTCAGCTGCTAGATGGTAAATTATATTGATTGGAGTAGATTTTATGAGACCCAGTGCTTTTCTAAGGTGGAAATTGGCATGAGAGTTGATGGCGGACATGACTGACTTGGATATATTAGCGAAGGACGTACAGGCATATTCATATTTTGGTCTTATGAATGCCTTATAGTGTAATAAAGACTTAGTGGGGTGAGTTCCGAAACGGCATCCACTAAGCATTTGTAAGAACATATTTGTCTGGTTAGATTTTGCTATTGTTTTTTTAATGTGGTCTATAGAGGAGTTATTTGCGTTAATAAGTCTACCTAGATAGTTTACTTTGTCTACTTCTCTTAAGGCTAAATTATTGCGCAGTATATTGAGTTGTTGTCTTCTTAAGTTAAAGTGTATCACAGATGATTTATTGGGGTTAAAGGTTAAATTAATTTTATTGCATTTTACGTTGAATTTATTGACTAGATTTTCTAAGTTATTTTTGGCTGCTAAGAAGTTTTTGTGGTAGCTTATTAAGAAAAAATCATCAGCATATTGGAAGAGGATGCTGTTTCGTGTATCGGTGATGTTGTGCAGTTCAGCTGTGTAGATATTGAAAAGGATGGGACTGAGGCAGCTGCCTTGACTCACTCCCTTGCTCACTGTTTTTTCTACCGTTCCCATAGAGAGAACTCTTTTTTGAAGGAAATTGGTGATGAAATTGATGTACATTTGTTTAAAGCCCAGATCAGTGAGTTTTTTTCCTAGAATAGGAATATTCACTGCATCAAAAGCTTTGCTCAGGTCAAGCACTGCTGCGGTGACATGGAACCCCTGCTTTTTGAGGCTCGCTATGTTATTGATTACATCATTAATGCAGTGGGAAGTGGAGTGATTTTTTCTAAAGGCATAAGATCTTGTGGGGATTATTTGGTATTTGGCTATATGTTCCTCCATTTTGGGTTTTATCAACCTTCTAGGCATTTAAAGACTACGCTTAGAAGGCAGATGGGTCGGTTGTTGGTTATGATTGACGAGTCGAGGTTTTTTTTCGGTAACGGTACAACCTTTATTTTTCTCCAAAAATCTGGGATAATGCCGGTATCTAAAGTTTCATTTAGTAGGCTTACCAGTTTTTGGGTTTGAGCAGCTGGGAGGGAGAGAAGCATATGGTACGAGATATTATCCAGTCCTTTCGCAGAATGAGGATTACGCGACTTAAGAAACGCCTGTAGATCGTTGTTAGAGAAGCTAGCCCTGTTTGAGTTGTCAAGGCTGGCTTCGGGGGGGGATATTTGTGTGCAACCAGGTGTGTCGGGTGTAGAAGCTATTAGGTTAAGGAATTCTTCGTAGTTTTCTACTGAGGTTTCGGCCCTAGAGGGTTTTGTCTGTTTGTATAATTTCAGTGCGCGAATTATCTTCCAAGAATCTTTCATAGTAGTAGGGTTTGACAGGGTTTCTGCAAGATTGTCCATATTGTTTTTCCTAACTTTTCGTATATAATTATTTAGTTTTTTATTGTTACTTAAATATTCTAGGGCATCCGTATGTAGCTTCGTTTTATAATACTTTTGTCTGCTCGAGTTCCTAATCCTGAATAGTTTTTCACAGTTTTCGTCCCAGTATTTCTTTGGCAGGTATTTATTTTTGGCATCTACTTTAATTGTGTTTTGCGATGTGATTGCGATTGAGGTATATGGTAAGTTTTCTAAGGAGGAAATATCAATTTGTGCAAAGTCTTGAGCTACCTTTTTATGGTTGATTACTTTTCTGTTGCAAAACGAGGATATTCCTTCTATCTCAATAGTAATCGGGAAATGATTGCTGTTGGAAATTTTTGAGTTCGTTGCTGTCCAGTTAAATTGTAAATTGTTTTTGTTGACTAGGGTGATATCTAATGCTGAACTGTATGCTGGAGTGTGAGAGTAGGTTGGACTGCCGTTGTTTATGCAGAAGAAGCCATAGTTTAAAAGTACTTGCTCAATGATGTTTCCTCTAGGATTTTGTACGCTGTTACCCCAAACCTGTGATTTAGCATTTAAGTCTCCGCCTATCATCGATAGGCCCGTGGATTGATTTGCGAGCGATAGTATGTCCTTGCAACTTTCCTCAAAATCATCGTTACTTAAGGATTGCGGTGCATAGACGCTAAAGACGCTGATGTTGTGCTTTAAATTAGTTGTGCAGATGCCTATTGCTTCTACAGAACTAGGGCAATTTAGTTGCTTAAAGCGTATATGTTTTCTTAGGTAAATTCCCACCCCACCATAGCCGTCAGGGCGAGGCTTGCAAACAAAATTGTAATTAGCTAAGCTACACATGGCATTGTCAGTAATCCAGATTTCGGAGAGGATGGCAATATCTATATCGTTTTTAATAAGGTAGAGTTCAAGGAGATGTTTGTTGTTATTTGACGTGAGACTTTGTATGTTATATTGTAGAATTCTCATCTTAAAAGGAGATAAGTTTAAGAAATAAGATAAGTAGGCTTGAGAAATTTGTCTAGAGATTTAATATTAGTAGGTTTGATTTATTTTAAGTACATCTATTTTAGAGTTGGTTTGAGCAATTCTACTTCTTAGGGCTTCTAGGAAATTTTTGGATTCGGGTATAATGTTAGAGTTCTGGTCTATTAGAAATTTTGAGATTTCCATTGATAGGGCTGACAGACTGTCTTCGGCTGTTTCAAGAGCCGAGACTCTGTCTTTGGATTTGGAGGTGGAAGGTCTGGGGGTGAAATTGGCGTTATGGTTGGCATGGGAGTTAACATATTTTTCATCGAGAGAGATTCTATGATCACTTAGAACAGCATTCCAGCATTCCAGCTGTTCATGGTATTCATGGCGTTTCTCTCTTCATTCCTTCTATTTTGGATATTTTTGACTGTTTTGTTGTAGGGTATCTGTTTGTGCATATGTTCTGCAACGACTTGTGTGTTGTTTTGGATCGCGTTTCTGTCAGAGTTTATTTGCCATTGTGGGGTGGGGAAAAGTGTAAGGTCGTTTGTGTTAATTGTACTAGTTTTTTGGAAGAGGGCGGGGTATTTAATTTTAATCTCGTTTCTAGAAAGATTTTCCATCGTCATGGCTTTTTGTATAGCGAATTCTCTTTTTCGAGCGGGGCATTCTGTGTGTGTGGCAATGTGTTCATCTTTGCAGTTTATGCAGATTGTCTGTGAGCAAGATTGTTCTTTTGTATGGACTAGGGAGCAGGTGCTGCATTTTTGTTGCTTTTCTTTGCAATGCTGGGCGAAATGGCCAAAGCGGAAGCAGCGAAAGCATTGGCTGAAGGGAATAAAAGGATTCACTTTGACCTTGGAGTACAGAAAAGTTATCTCTGTTGGAATATTGTTTCCTCTAAAGATAAGCTTAACCCTACTCGTGGGGACCAGTACATCACTTTCTTTTCTTTTTACACGTATTATTTCGTGAATTGGAACTGCTGAGCTGATGTACTCTTTTAGTTCCGCGTCTGAAAAACGTATCGGTATTTGAAATAAAATTCCAGTTTTGAATAGGAAGTGTTTAAGGATCTTGGGTTCATAACCGTTTTTTTTAAGATCAGAATTTAATAAATTATTAGCTGCCTCTGCTGACTTGAACTCTGCTTTACATCTACCATAGCCTATTTTATTGACCGTTAGGATGTCTTTTATTTTAAGCTTAAGTAACACCGCGTTTAGCTCTAGGGAATTTATTGGTATTCTCATTTTCGACTCACTTGCATTTGTATCAAATTTGTCTATGTATACGATGTAGGGGCCTTTGTGTGTGCTGTTATACATACATTCGTTGAGTTCTTTTGGGGCATTGTTTTTAGCTTCGTACTGTGTACCGTTGTCATGTATGTTCATATTATCCTCGCTCTCCTTTTGTTCCTCTATTACATCAACCTCCATTTCTTCTGCAATCATTCCTATTTCGTGTACCGTTGTTTTGGCCTTCTTGGTTGTCGGGGAAATTTTGCTTCTTTGTGCAGTGTACCGTTCCGAGGATGCGGGTGTCACCCTGGCCTCGGTGGCCATCTTTTTGTGGGTAGTTTTACCCGTTTTAATACAAATTAATTCCACTTGATTTTATACTTATTATATTTCTTGTATAAAGAAGAAATAAAAATATTTCCACTGATCTGTGGAATTTGATTTAAATTTTGCGCCTTTTTTTTTTTTTTTATATGTTCACACTTGAAAAATATCACCACTATGCTTTGAAGCTGTTGCTTCGGAAGTCCACTTGGTAATGTAAATACTATATTCTTTATAATTATTGCAGCTTGCAACTTGTTCTTGATCCTCTATTTGTTTTTTTATGGCGCTTGGTATAACCCAGTAAGCATTTATTTACTTGCATGTAAAAAATTTCCCATGTAAATTTCCCAAAATTTTTTTTTTGGCCTACCAGTCCTACCAACACCCAACAAACATTATGTCTTATATATTAATCATTCACACTATTAATAAGCCATTGTAAATTATTTCTAATCTCGTTTTCCTGATAGGGGGCGAAAAACAATAAAAGATGGTTGACTCCTTCGGGAGCCAACCATTTGGCCTTGCAACTGCGGCCATACAAGTAAAAAAAAAGAGACAAATTTGAAATTCTCTCCCTTTATCACCTGGCCCGGCTGAGTAACGGCCTGACTCAAATCACGGCCAAAACAATGGACACCTATGGCAAAATAAAAGCTACCCTGGAGGCAAACAAATTTGCCTTTTTTACTCACAGATGGGAACGAGGTGCTAGATTTGCCATCTTGAATCTACACCACTCCACTGAATGCGAAGCTATCCGTCGTGACCTGAAAAAGCTAGGATTTGAGACAAAATACATCAAAAGACTAACAAACTACAGAACTAAGAGGCCAATGAATGTCTTTTTAATTGAAATTAACAAACATAATGACAATAAACATGATGAAATACTTAAAATTAAGGTCCTAGGCAGCCAGGAGATACGCGTCGAGAGACAAAGGGGCCGAAGGGAGATTCCCCAATGCAAAAACTGCCTCCTCTTTGGCCTCTACGTCGTCCAGCATCTCGTCAAGCTAGTCCGTCTGCAGCTCGTCCATCTGAAAATAAAATAAAATCATTATCTAAATCTGCGAAAAATCATAAAAACTCACCTGTTAATCCATGTCAGCCAGCAGCAGCACCGCCTGCGAGTCCTCGTGCAGCATCTTGGCAATCATCTGGTCCATCTCGTCCTTACCTGCATATCGTCTCCAGTCATCAGCAGCAGCAGCATCTGGTCCTCCTGGTCCTGAAGCAGCGGCTACACCTGAAAGCCAAAAAATATCAACAAAGAATCGCTCTAAAAAACAATAAACTTATCTGAAAGCCAGCTGCAGTCTTTAGCAGCACCTATTGCAGCCCCTCCTACACTTTCTGGCGCTAAATCTCGTCTGGCAGCCGCCCCATTGGGTCCAACTAATGCGCCTGCACCTGAAAGAAAGCAAAAATTGTTACAAAAATATACAAAATCCACAAAATACTCACCTGTAAATTAATCGCCTACAGCAGCAACACCTATTTATACACCAAAAAAAAATTGATATAATGCCTCTCACGAAACTTTGAACGTAAAAAAACATTAAAATATACTAAACAAAGAAATAAGCCTATTAAAAAACAAACACTTAAATAAAAAACTATGTAAAATAGACTCCTCTGATCGGTACAGACTCCACAAGCTGTGGCAATTAACCAACAAACTAAAACGGCAGCCCCTTCCTAACTGGCCTCTTACGATCCCTAGCGGAGTAGACAAGAAGCATGCATGGACAAGATCACCTGAAGAAAAAATAGAGCTGTTTACTGACCAGTTAGAGAAGCGTTTCTCTCCCAACTTGACAAATAGCTCCCTTGACAGGGCCAAAATCAACGAGAAAACGAATGCCATCCTTGCCCAAAAAATTCTCATGGAGTATGCATGTAAAACCCACCACTCCATCGCTAGCTCCTCTGCCAACTTTGACTCCAGCAAATCACCTTTTGTCAAGCCCAACACTCTCTCTGAACTAAAAAAAGAGATTGATAGCTTAATCAACAAAAAAGCACCAGGATATTTCTCAAAATACTTGAATCCATGCTTGCCAAGAGGCTCCTTAAATGTAACCGTCTTTCACAATCCATACCTAACCACCAATTTGGATTCCGCAAATTTCATGGGGCTGAGCATCAACTAGCTCGCGTTACACAATTCCTCCAGAGAGCTTTTGAGGACAAACTGTATGGATCGGCTTTATTCATCGATATTACAGAAGCGTTTGACAATGTTTGGCACTGCGGTCTGCGTAACAAGTTGATAAAGCTACTACCTATTAACCTATACAAAGTTCTGGACAGTTACCTCAAGGATCGCACGTTCTCCGTTCGCGGTAACCATGGTAGTATGTCCCGGGATGGGAAAATTTTAGCAGGAATCCCTCAGGGTAGTGTTTTGGGACCCCTGCTATACAAAATATACTCGTCAGACATGCCAATTCCAAAGTTCATAATTGAGCATGAAATATGCTGACGATACTCTCGACCGATAAAAACGCCCTTGTAGCCATGAATAAAACGGAAAATTACCTACACAAGTTCTCTACCTGGTCCAACAAATGGTGTTTCACAGTCAACGTGAGTAAAACAGTTCATGTTCTCTTCTCCAGACGATCTACCTCACCTGCTGTTAAAGCTGCCACTGTTAAGTTTAATAACAAACCTATTAAAAATACGTCCTCGTGCCGATACTTGGGAGTCCTTGTTGATAGCAAACTCCTGTTTAAAACCCATATTGCCAAACTTTGTGCTCAAGCCAAGCCCACCTATACTCGCTACAAATGGCTCGTGGGAGCTAAAAGCCATCTAAGCACCCGCTGCAAGGTCACTATCTACAAGCAAATCTTAGTCGCTATTTGGACATACGCTATTCCCATATGGGGTAGCCTAATATCTAACACCCTATTCAAAAAGCTCACCGGAACTCACAATAAACTGCTCAGAAAGCTAACAAATGCGAACATCTATTGCCCAAACTCTGAAATTGAAGAAAAACATAACGCCAAACCTCTAGAAACTATATACAATGACGCTTGCCTAAGATTCTTTAACTCCATGTCTGACCATGACAACAAAGAAATTGAAAAACTTTATCTAAAGCCATTTATCCCTAAACGTTTGCCATGGCTTAGGTACTCAAAGCAAATAGATAAACTTGTCGCCTCACAAACGATAAAAAAAAGCCCAAACACCACCACTGATGCCACCTCAGCTCAACCCTGGCTCCAAGGCGCCAACTCTTATTGCTGACAACTGTCACCAGACCTACAACAGGATCACTGAAAAGCAAGATGTTCTCAGAGCTAAGGAAGCGTCTATAGCTAGAAAAACCCCCCGGAACGCCTGCCTGGACACATCATCAACTTGCTGTTTAGAGATTATAAGACAGGCAGAAGATCCAGAGCGGACATTGAGGAAAAAATCAGGGACCAACCACTTGTCATTCAAAGGCTCTTCCTGCCCCTTGGGCCAAACGAACAAATTCAATACACGGAAAATTAACTACTCGCTCTAAACATGGCTAGTCTGGAATCTGAGTTTCTCAAATTAATTGATAACAGCACGAATAGCACTGATGCTCTAAAAAAAAAGGAAAACTGATACTGCACCCATGATGTTCCTAACTAACAATCACTCTAACACCAATATTAATACATCTGCAAACATTCACTTACCTAACCATAACGAAATATGATTTTAGGCGGCCCCTGCAAAGCCAGAATCCTGTCCAATATTCAGCTGCCTTCCTGGCCTAGCCAGAGGGCCAGTGCTCGACAGCTGTGCCTCCAGTAGAAGCGCCTCCTGCACTCTCTGCCTCGTTCTCAGCGTCTGCACCATCTCGTCAATCGTCCTGTCCAGATTTCCGCTCGCCTGATGCACCAATACCTGAAAATAAAACAAATCTAAAAATAAAACCAACTAAAAAGTACAAATACTCACCTTGTCCAGCGTCGTATGCATCGTCTCATCTGCGTCGTCCAGAATCTCGTCAAGCTAGTCCGTCTGCAGCTCCTGTATCTGAAAATATATTAAAATTATTATCTAAATCAGCAATAAAACACAAAAACTCACCTGAAAATCTACGTCAGACTGCAGCAGCATCGTCTGCGAATCCTCGTCCAGCATCTGGCCAATCATCTGGTCCATCTCGTCCTTCACTAGCGCCTGCACCTGAAAAAAACACAAATCGTCAGAAAAATCTCTCAATAATCACGTAAACTTACCTGCAAAATCTCTTCAGTCGCCTGCAGCAACTCCAGCTGGTCCTTTTGGCCCTCTACCTAAGGCTGCATCTGAAAAAAAAAAAAACAAAATATCAACAAAGAATCAAGTTAATTTAACTAAATACATATCTAAAATCCAGCCGCAGCCGCTAGCAGTTCCAACTGGAGCTCCTCCTGCATCTTCTGCTGCACCACGTGGCCCGTCATCTGGTTCTAAATAAAGCTGCTCCTGTACCTGGAAAAAATATAAAAATGTTAAAAAATGCTACTAAATTAACAAATTACTCACCTGCCACGCAAATGCCGCCAGTAGCATCGCGTGCAATTCTTCGTGCTAAATCTGGCCAATCTCCTGGTCCATCTCGTCCTTCACTAGCGCCTGCACCTGAAAAAAACACAAATCGTCAGAAAAATCTCTCAATAATCAGGTAAACTTACCTGCAAATTCTCTTCAGTAACCTGCAGCAACACCAGCTGGTCCTTCTGGCCCTCTACCTAAGGCTGCACCTGAAAAAAAAACAAAAAATCAACAAAGAATCAAGCTAATTTAACTAAATACATATCTAAAATCCAGCCGCAGCCGCTAGCAGTTCCAACTGGAGCTCCTCCTGCATCTTCTGCTGCAGGTGATGGCCAGTCGGCCATTGGTGCTAGTTTGAGTATTCGCCTCAACACAAAGAAAAAACACAAAGAAAAAAGCTCCGCTATAAATTGTTAAAAAATATAGTAAAAGTGGGAATTAATTGCCCAAATAAAAAATAGTGTTTCAAGACTCTTCACTAGTGTGCTACGAAAAATTGCCAATTTCCTAGCTAATTATTTAAATAAATGACAATTTAATATTTTTGTGTTGTTATAACCTAAAATGAACTGAGTGCTCAAACATAAAATCATATAAAGATCGCATCAAAACCCCATAAAACCAAACAAGTGAACAATTTTAACTAAAATTTTTTTTTTTAAATATGTGTTTTATTATATGTATTTACATACATGTCATATATGTTAATGTTTTATATCGTAAAATTTTATCTATGTCTACATTTATGTAAGAGGCTGGCAAGCGAAAAAATATTTTCACTTGGGTATGTATTAGTGTATATACATACACCTAAGTTCTCTCTCAGCCCTTTTATAGATAACACATATACACACACACACACACACAATGGAAGGCGTTACAACTTCCAATGCCTTGACAAGTGCTCCCCCAGCACATATGTAGCTGCGAACCGCCTATAATGACTAGTGCCACACACGCACGCAAACAAAATGCTTGCTCCCCTTTACCAATTGGAACGATTAAATCTGTGGAAATATCTCCCAATTTTGGACAATGCTCTGCGAATAAAATGGAATGCAAGCCGTTACTTCCAAACTTTTTTAATCCGATTTGCTCTAGCTCCCTCATTACGCAATATACTGATGAAGAGTCTAGTTCGTGTTCGTCTAATTTTTAAATGCCAAATGCTGATCTTTCTCCTGCTGCCTATGGCCCAACACATGATTTGACTGTAATGGAAAGCAACCATAAGACCTTAGAATCTATAACAAGGGTCATTAAATACAGCAATTTACAATAAGTGCTGAAGGCAAAATAAAGTGAAAAATGAATTAAGACTAGTCCAAAGTGGTCTAGAATATATATAATATCATGTAATTTGGAAATTTCTCAGCCTCACAGATTTATATTTGCGGCTAAGTTCATTAACATAACTTGAATCCAGGCTGCACTGTAACTGGAGGCAGAGAGATGAGAGATGAATGGGCCAGCAAGATTAGACCAGTCGTCATCTGTTCCCTCATTGGAGATCAGATCAGGGGGCCAAGACGTTAATAGCGTAATAAGACCAGTGGCCAGCAAGATGGGCAGGTGTGAGCGCTTTCGCCTGGAGTCAGCCGTGGTGGACTCATAAGAAGGCGACATCTTCAGGCGGGTGCCCGCATAGTATCCGTAAGATCGTCGAAGAGTAATAGAATCTCCCTCAGACCCTTTGTAATTTGCATCAAATTTACATTTAGAGCCAAGCAAAGGATTAGGTAACAGTCTTGCCTGTGAAAGAGAAAGTTTTTTAGTTTTAGCGGCTACGATTTGTAGCTGTTCTTTTGTCTTGTTGATTTTATCGTTTTGCAGCTGCTCATCTTTGCTTTTGCTAGCTTCTTTGCATTTGCAATTTGGGTCATTAGAACTTTCTGCCCATATTTTGGCAAGATTAAGGTTGTCATTATTAAGCAGCATAGGTGTAGGATTTTGTAACCTGATGGAGGGCACGTCATTGTCATCAGAATCAGAAGAGAGATCAATGATGTTTAGCCCCATTTGCTCAGTTAGAAGAGTTTCTATATTTTTGTAGTGATGTACATGTGCACGTGTAGTTGTTAGCTGCCTAATTTTTCTACGTTGCTAACGATAACACAAATGTATGCTGAAGATCGGGGTCGTGTACTTCTAGCTCTTCTCTTGCTTCTCATGGATTCAGGCGACGGACTCCTCAATGAATTAGCTTACACAAACATGACGAAATTTCAGGTTACGGTTTAATTCCAAACAAAAGGGTTTTCATGATTTAATATTCTAAGAAATTACAAAATAAAGATATGTAAAAAGATATAGCAAAATAAATTTAAATACGATATAGAGCAAATATAGATTCATAAATTCATAGTAATTCAAAAGAGATTTGGGTTATGTGGCCGCGTGTGCCAGTTGGCAATGAAACAAATATTTATATATGTATAAATGTACATGTGTGTGTTAACTCACGATTTATCCAACGGTGCGATCTCTGGGCCCATCGATGCTGCAGGGATTTGCTGTATAATTTAGTTATTATAAAAATGAAATGCAACAAAGCCAATCTCAACGCATTACATACCCATTAGGTTTCCTACTAAGGAAAACGTATTTACTTAAACTAATAATTCATTTAAATTTTCTTTAAGATCAGCAAAATTTCCGTTAATAAAAGAGGAAAAAAAAGTATGAAAAAGTGTTGCCGTTGTGCAACAAAAAAAGTAGTATCCAAACCAAAGGGCTGCTACGCCATACATTGCGTACAGATGAAACAAGAAAAGATAGCAGAACTACTACTAAGTATGCATATGCACCAAAAAGAAATCGAAAAGTAGTAGATCTCGCTCAAATTGGGTGTATAATGTTGGTCTTAGCCGGGGAATTGCGTCATTTCACCACCAGACTATTTTAGGATGATTATTGATGAAATGGAAGGGTTGATAAAATAAATTCGAGGCTCGCTGGTCTCTTGGTTATTGAGGAATGTCTCTTTTTTTTGATCCAACGAAGAAAATATCAGCGATTGGGCTGGGGTACAATCAACCAAATTGTCCCAAAGAAAATGAAAAATCCAAGGGCTGCTTGAAAGCCAAAAGTTGCTTGGTCGACGCCAAGCGACCGAAATATAAATTTTAACTGAAATATAACGGGTTTTAAATTCTAATATTTTCACTAAATTGATTTTATATCACCTTATTCTTCGAATATTCACTAATATTTTTATTCACTTTAGCCAAATGCACTTTGTGCAGTCACTGTAATTTTTAACGATGATGTAATATGCACGTGAATATTAATATCCACGTATTTCGCAATCAAAGTATCAAATTAAATGAAAAAGCCTGTACCAATAATTCTGTTTCTAAGCAAACGCAATGCATGCGAACGAATTCTAACGGATCTTTTCCATGCTCTCTTCTTGCTTACGCTTTGCGTTCGCTGTGCGAAATGAGAGTAAGAACCGTACCAATTGAAGACATGTGCGTGGTACGCAAGGGGGGTTATTCATTTATTCTTGCAAACAAACAAGAGAAAATATTCTTTCCGAAATGCAATTAAAATTATTATTATTAAAGAAGGCTACTACAGGATTCCAATTTCTTTTCCTCCTCAGTAGGGGGCGGTAGAATTTTGTGTTGAATATGCAATGGTTGATCAGCAAGGGATCTTTTAACTGTTTCTCTGGTCTCAGTGCCTTCTTTTAGGCCGATTTTTAGCATTTTCATATACCATCTGGGGATTATTGGAGCTGGCCCATTTTTAAGTCTCGCTTGCCTCGCCAGTTCATTTTTCCTTTCTTCTTCTTCACGCATTAGTTGGTCATCTTCTGCTTTTTGAATTTTAATTAAAGTTGGAATATTGTATTGTTGGAATACACCACAGTTAACGCTAAGGAAGCCTACTGACGGAGTCATGAACTGAAAAAGGACCTCTTTAGCTAATTTAGGTGCTTATGTCTTTCAAATGATATACACCGAGAGATCTTTTCTGCTCGTTAGCTAATTCATAATACGACGAACTGACCTTCCTCAACACCTTAGCTGGGATGAAGACTGGTGCTAATTTGCTACTAAATCTTTTTGGGGCTGAACTCTGTGTAAAATTTCGAGCATGAACTGTGTCGCCGTAATTGTAATTACGAGCATTTGTTGCATGTGCCTTGGCTATGTTATCCTTAGCTTTTTGCCGAGCTACCTGCAATGCATCGAATCTATGCAACGAGGTGTCTTCAGTCATTAAATTCAATTTCCGCAAAAGTTCATGGTCTTTACCATTATGAATCATGTGTTGACCAAAACATAGATAGTAGGGGGAATGTCCAGTACTGCGGTGGATAGAAGAACGCTGCACTAATTTCTGTAAGATGATTATCCCAAGTGGTATGGTCGGTCCCTATGTATGCGCGAATTGCTGCTAGAACTGAGCGGTTAAGACGTTCACTTGCGTTCGCCTGAGGAGAATAAATAGCGGTGCATTGATGCGAGACTCCAAATCGAGTAAGAAATGACTTAAAGAATCCGGATTTGAATTGTGAACCATTGTCCGTCAGTATACATTCCGGTACGCCAAATGTATAATATATATAATTTTCTAAATATTCGCAAATACGATTGGATGTAAACTTCTTAAGCGGATGCAGAAAATGAAATTTAGTGTTGTGATCGACGATGATCAATAATCCAATGTGCCCTTGCTTTGATCTAGGATATGGACCTAACAAGTCCATGTGAAGCTTTTGAAAAGGTCTATCGGATGTCATGGGCTTTCCCATGGGAGGTCGAAGAATCTTGTTGCCGCTTTTTGTAGACCGACAAGTCGAACAACTGTCAATATATTTCTTGATTTGGGGTGCCATGTTGGGCCAAAAGAAGTATCTCCTAATCTTATCACTAGTTTTGCCAATGCCACAATGTGCTGAGTTCGGGGGATTATGTGCTGTTTTTATTATGTCTTCGGTAAGACTGGATGGGATCCATAATTTCCAAGAATTTCCTGCGCTTCATTTCCGCTTGCGTGTTCTGTTCGCTTATAAACATATTTGCTGTTTACGCGCAAATCAGGCAATCTGGACTGGTTGTCTGTAATGCGTTTTGCGAGTTCACGATATTCATCTGATTCAAAATATTTAGACGACAAATCTATCATAGGTTTTATTTCCGAAAGTTCTGAAACTTCATCTCGTCGCGATAATGAGTCCGCTGCAATGTTTTGAGAACCAGGACGATGAACGATTTCAAATAAGAAAGCTTGTAATTTAATTGCCCAATCTCGCTAATCTACCGGAAAGGTCCTCCTGTTTCATAAGCCATTTTAGAGAAGCGTGATCGGTAACTACTACAAAAGTTTGTCCCTCAATGTATGCTCTAAATTTCTTAATTCCTTTAGTTTCTTTGCTCTTTGTTCAGTTTTTCTGACATGTAAGCTATCGGTAGTTCTGTGCCTTCGGAATTAGTTTGAGCTAACATACATCCTATACCTACTAAACTTGCATCACATAATAAAATAAACGGTTTCTTAAAATCGGGAGTAGTCAAAATAGGTGCTGATTAATCTTCGCTTCAGTTCTGAGAGAGTGTAGTCTGCCTCTTCGTTCCAACTAAGAGATCGGTTCTTTTTAAGAGTTCTGTTAATGGAAAGCTAATGGTGGCATAATTTTCAATAAAACGTCGATACCAGCCAGTGAGTCCCAAAAATCCCCTTAATTGTTTTACTGTTGTTGGAATCGGAAAGTCATTTATTGCACAAATTTTTCCAGGATCGGTTTTCACTTGTCCGTATCCAATAATAAAGCCGAGGTATTTAATCTCCTGCATGCAGAACTTAGATTTAGCTACATTAATCGTAAGATTCGCTTTACGCAGTCTCAATGCTACCTCTTGTATTAAAGCAATATGCAATTCAAAATCTTCGGAAAGAATTAACAGGTCATCGAGGTAAACGAATACCCTTGTGCGCAAATAAGACGGTATGACACGATCCATAAGTCTACATAAAGTCTGCGGGGCGTTGCACAAACCAAAAGGCATCACTTTATATTGATAAAGTGGCCGGTTAGGTATTGTGAAAGCGGTGTATTGACGTGACCTTTCCTCTAACGGAATTTGCCAGAAGGCGTGCTTCATGTCCAGTCCAGTAATAAATCGAGCAGGTGGCAGCCTGCTAAGTATTCCATCAATATGGGGAAGAGGATACGCGTCCTTACGAGTGCACTGATTCACTGCTCTAGAATCTAAACATAATCGAACTTTTTCGCCACGTCTCCCCAATACACAATTGGAGCTCCATGGGCTGTTACATTCTTCATCTATCTAAATCTAACAGAATGTTAGATAGAATATCTAAATTGGCGAAATTGGCCAATGCCTTTGTTCAATGGGGCTAGTACTATCAACTTCAAACTTATGATCAATGAGATGTGTGCGACCTAATCCTTCTTTATCGGAGCAGGGTAATTTAGCAATTGCAAAATTAAGTTTTTGCTGCTGAGACTCAGACAAACGGTGCATTTTCACGGAATCTCCATGATCATTTTCTTTTTCTTCAATAATATCCGATACTATTAGTGGGTCTTCCTTTAATTTGTCTATTAAACCAAATTTACGCCAAAAATCTATTCCAAGATATATGTCTTGTTTTAAATCAGGAATAATAAAGAAATCAAGGGGTTTGGTAAGTTATCGACACGTAATGTCACTTGTCAATTTACCTTTAACAAAACATTCAGAATTGTTGGCCGTAATTATTTTGCCTGAACAATTGCGTGTTTTAGGATGCTTTAAGAACTCTTTAGCTACCTTACTTCCTAAGCAACTAATATTAGCGCCACAGTCTAAAAGAGCAGTGAAGGTCTGGCCTTCTATCTTTATTTCTGGGTACAATCGATTATCTGATCGGGAAAATATACTGGAAATCAATTTCTTGCGGTTATTTCTAACCTTCTTCCAAAAGAAGCGAAGTCTATGCGTAGAGCGCTTAGACTTAATCATTGGTCGTATGCTGTCTACGTCACCAAAGATGCGATGACGAACGGTCTCATACTGAGCCAAACGTAGGTGAAGAGGACGAAATGGAAAGTTCAAATTCCTCTGTTTGGGAATATTTATCCTTCATTATTGGTCTGGATGCGACAACGAAGTGTTGATCGCCGCATCCGTCAGTCGGTTTTCCTGCGGGTTGCAATTACGACAACGCGGTTTAAAAACATTTACGGCTCCGCAACCATAGCAAAATACAGTACGCGGTTCTAGACAGATATCAAAACGGTGTCCAGGCTTCCGGCAGTTCCAACATGTAAGTTTATGTTGAAAAGCTTCCAGATCCTCCTGCATATAATTCTCGAAATTAGAGTCTAATTCAGCTATCTTTGAACGATGTCCAAAAGTATTCTTGGTCGGTATGCTCTTCATTTGTTTAGCAAATTGCTCGTGGGTTCGTACTTCCAGTCTCAATGAGATAAGGTAAAAATTCCTAGATGCATAAGTTCATAACGAATTGCCGACTTTGAATGTCTAATTAATAACTTGACTAAAAAATCCTCTGAAAGTTGTGTGTTTAATGTTCCTACTAGCCTTTCGACACTAAACTGGTAATCCTCAAAGGTTTCATTCTCGCCCTGGTGTCTGCTATTAATCAGTTCCCAGGTGTCCATATCGTTATCTACTTCATCAAACTTTTTTCTAAATTCTACACAAAATTTATTCCAATCGAAACTAGGGTGTGCTCGATGAAATTTCCAAAACCAATCATTCGCTTTACCTGCGAAAAGTAAATACAAATGATCACAAAGTACTTGATAATCTTCATTTAAATTTTGTTCTGCTAATGAGCGAACTATGTATAGGAAATCCTCTGAATGCATTCCTTCTTTAGAACCATCAAATTTTATTCGCCAACTTTGCATAATGCTTGCTACTTTTTCGGGTGACAATGTCGAATTTGCTCGCGACCCTCTATTTGAGTTCTGAGTCTGACTACTAAGATTTATAGATGTTTGGGTGTGGTTTTAGTGTTCTTCTTGTCTTGGTGATGGGAGGCTGAACGCTGGAGAACGTTCTGGAATGGGGTTTGGTTCGTTGCGCTCAAGTCGAATAGAAGCTAATTTGTCGTCAATCAGCAAAGCTAAATGGTTTACTAACTGTTCCTGTTGTGCTTGGATAGCAGTTTGTATCAAAGTGGTGTAATCTGGAGGGGTACTTGGTCTTGGACTACTAGCTTGGGTAGGCGGTGGCCTATGTTGACGTGAGGTGGTTGAAGATCTCGTGCCGATCCCTCTCCTTTGAATTGCTCCCTGATTACGAATAGGTTTGGTCTTGCCAGGTCGACCAGGTCCTGAACGAGTATTATAAGGGGTCACAGGCTGAGTTATGGGCTCGCCTGATTTACTAGCTTCTTGGAGTTCCGTTTCCAAGTCAATTGATCTTACAAGTTGTTTCATCTTACAAGGATGCTTGCAAGTGGGGCATAAATTCGAAGTTTTTAAACACTCTGTAATACACTTATTATGAAATCTGTGCTTACAAGGCGACGAAGCAATTGCTTCGTTTACATTTAAAGTTTCATGGCAAATGCCGCAAAATGAGTCATTTTCTTGCAAAGCTCGCGCAATGCTCTCGTGACTGTGTCTAACAGACATACTTAAATTTTTCTTTAATTTAATTTAAATTATATAAATTTGGAATCCGCCATCATTATCCAATCCTATTGCCGTTTACAAAGTTGATTCGATCTGCACAAAAAATAGATTTCTATTAAATCTTAAACAAAAATTCCTATTGCCGATTTGTCTGAATGACGATTTCCTAAACTGGTCATATACCGACATACGCCAGTCATATGCTATTCCTGGTCCAGTTCTTTTCACTCTAAACAAAGTTAAGGTCTGAGAGGTATTTTATAATATTGTAACTTTTCAACGACTCCATTGGTCAGTCAACACGATATGGCCGAGTAGCAACTGCAATTCCCAACGATAGCCTCAAACTATAAACGTCATACGTCAAACGATGCTGTTGCCGCCAATAGTTTCTTCTGGTCGACTAATCCGAAAATTCCCGAATTACTATCGCGATTCACACAAGCAATCTACAACGGGCACCATCGCATTACGAGTCTGCATTACTAGCTTGAAAATAAAATTAATCTAAATAAATGAATATGAATGGATGATAATGAGCAAAAATATTGTGGATACTTTGGTGTGTACATATCCGATTAGTAGTGGGGTTGTCCTACGTTTTATTCGGGCCTCATGATTCGGCTCCATTACTGTAGTGGTGTTCTAAATTATTCGGGTCCCATGTTTGGCATTTCTGTAGTAATAAATATTTAGAATTCGAGTCCCACGTTGGATTTCTGTAGTAATGAATAATTTAGAATTCGAGTCCCACGGTTGGGCGCCATTTCTGTAGTGATGTACATGTGCACGTGTAGTTGTTAGCTGTCTAATTTCTACGTTGCTAACGATAATACAAGTGTATGCTAAAGATTGGGGTCGTATACTTCTAGCGTTGCTCTTGCTTAGCTCGTCGGATGAGGGGGGTTCTTTCCTACTCTAGGCATACGCACGGATCATACAGAAAAAATATAAGTGCACTATCAGAACCTAAAAGGATGTAAAAAGCAAAATATTGGGCCAGATCGGGATACTATTAAATGTGCGGACGACTTCTCTGCAGATTAGCTAAAGGTGTTGTTCGCTAACCCTTTCTGTACCCACCCTACCTTGGCAAACTATTAGGTTTAATTGATTGCCCCTTAACAGACTCTTAAATGATCTTAGACGATTTGTAACGGCAGCATAGTCATGGATTCAGGCGACGGACTCCTCAATGAATTAGTTTACACAAACATGACGAAATTTCAGGTTACGGTTTAATTCCAAACAAAAGGGTTTTCATGACTTAATATTCTAAGAAATTACAAAATAAAGATATGTAAAAAGATATAGCAAAATAAATTTAAATACGATATAGAGCAAATATAGATTCAAAAATTCATATTCCCATCGATGCTGCAGGGATTTGCTGCATAATTTAGTTATTAGAAAAATGAAATGCAACAAAGCCAATCTCAACGCATTACATACCCATTAGGTTTCCTACTAAGGAAAACGTATTTTACTTAACCAAATAGGGACTTAATTTTAATAATATTATTTAAAGTTTCGTTACGTTACTTAAACTAATAATTCATTTAAATTTTCTTTAAGATCAGCAAAATTTACGTTAATAAAAGAGGAAAAAAAAAAGTATGAAAAGGTGTTGCCGTGGTGCAACAAAAAAAGTAGTATCCAAACCAAAGGGCTGCTACGCCATACATTGCGTACAGATGAAACAAGAAAACGTAGCAGAACTACTACTAAGTATGCATATGGACCAAAAAGAAATCGAAAAGTAGTAGATCTCGCTCAAATTGGGTGTATAATGTTGGTATTAGCCGGGGAATTGCGTCATTTCATCACCAGACTATTTTAGCCTGGCCCATGTCGATGATTATTGATGAAATGGAAGGGTTGATAAAATAAATCCGAGGCTCGCTGGTCTCTTGGTTATTGAGGAATGTCTCTTTTTTTTGATCCAACGAAGAAAATATCAGCGATTGGGCTGGGGTACAATCAACCAAATTGTCCCAAAGAAAATGAAAAATCCAAGGCTGCTTGAAAGCCAAAAGTTGCTTGGTCGACGCCACGCGACCGAAATATAAATTTTAACTGAAATATAACGGGGTTTAAATACTAATATTTTCCCTAATTGATTTTATATCACCTTATTCTTCGAATATTCACTAATATTTTTATTCACTTTAGCCAAATGCACTTTGTGCAGTCACTGTAATTTTTAACGATGATGTAATATGCACGTGTTTCACAAATATATATATATATATATTTTTTTATGTGAATATTAATATCCACGTCTTTTCGCAATCAAAGTATCAAATTAAATGAAAAAGCCTGTACCAAAAATTCTGTTTCTAAGCAAACGCAATGCATGCGAACGAATTCTAACGGATCTTTTCCATGCTCTCTTCTTTGCTTACGCTTTGCGTTCGCTGTGCGAAATGAGAGTAAGAACCGTACCAATTGAAGACATGTGCGTGGTACGCAAGGGGGGTTATTCATTTATTCTTGCAAACAAACAAGAGAAAATATTCTTTCCGAAATGCAATTAAAATTATTATTATTAAAGAGGGCTACTACAGGATTCCAATTTCTTTTCCTCCTCAGTAGGGGGCGGTAGAATTTTCTGTTGAATATGCAATGGTTGATCAGCAAGGGATCTTTTAACTGTTTCTCTGGTCTCAGTGCCTTCTTTTAGGCCGATTTTTAGCATTTTCATATACCATCTGGGGATTATTGGAGCTGGCCCATTTTTAAGTCTCGCTTGCCTCGCCAGTTCATTTTTCCTTTCTTCTTCTTCACGCATTAGTTGGTCATCTTCTGCTTTTTGAATTTTAATTAAAGTTGGAATATTGGGTATTCTATCTTCAGCAAGTTTAACAACATCCCCCAATATAGGAAGCTGAAGATTTTTGTGTGTTGTTAATTGCGGATCCAGAAAAAGTTCAAATTGTTTGCTGTATCTAGGTCTTAGAATACGAGTAGGTCTAAACGGCTTCAAGAAAAGTATAGAGGCCAACGGGTTTTCATGACAACAGAGAGAAGAGAATAATCGTTCACTAGCAATGGAATAAACCTCCTCTACAGATTTGATGTTAAAGTTGTCCATAAGTATTTGATTGGTAGTATATCTGGATGCACCAGTAATACGTCGAATAGCTTTGTTTTGAGCAGCACAAATAGTTCCAAAAAGGGTGTCCGAGGCTAAGGCTCCCCAAATAGGCAGCGCATATTGCCAGATTGAGGCAACCAATGGTTTAAACAAAAGGATTTTACATTCCGTAGGTAGCTTGCTGGATTTACCTATGAGCCAGTTTAACTTACACTCCGCAGTCATTCCCAATTTGCGGTCCAAATGAAGGCCTAGATATCTGTAAGATGATTCATTGGGGATTTTCTGCGAATTAATTTTGGGCGCTAGAGATTAAATAGATTTTGTAATTGCTTTCCTAGTATAGAGAACATGAACAGTTTTCTTAACATTTATTGAGACACACCATTTGTTAGCCCAATTCATAAATTTTCCAAGATAAGGCTTTAGAATTAACAGTAGTATCATCAGCATAACTGGATAGCAGTAAATCACGAGCGCCTTGTTGAATGTTTGGTTCATTCTTAAATGGCTGGCAGTCCACCATAGATGGAATTGGTATATCTGATGAGTAGATAGAATAAAGCACAGGTCCAAGGACACTACCTTGGGGCACCCCGGCGTTAATACTTCCTATTCTAGAGATGGTTCCATCGTTGCTACAAACCTCAAAAGTCCTGTCTTTAAGATATGAGTCCAGAATATTGAAGAGCGGAATTGGTAATAGCTTAATGAGTTTATGGCGAAGTCCATCATGCCAGACGCGATCAAACGCTTCACTGATATCAATGAAGACAGCAGAATAGTAACGATTATTATCTTGTGCTTCCATAATGTATTGAACAACTCTGGACATTTGTTGCTCAGCACTATGCTCCTTGCGAAATCCGAATTGTTCGTCCGGTATAGCATTGGCAAACGATTCACAATCAAACAGTCGTTTAATTACTTGATTGCAAATTCTATCTTTACCTGCAGCTTTAGTAAGATCGAGGTTTTTAATTTCAGCCAGCACTTCGTTAAAAAGATTGGAGGGGGAAGTTCATTTGGGCTGAACATAAAGCGCGCATCTTCTCTCCACATGAGCGATGACGTCATCTGCAAAGTCTTCTGCCGAATGAGAGAATTAGTTGCTGCATTGACTTGATCCCGAAATTCACCAGTGTTTGTGAGTCTGGGTGTAAAGCGAGCTTCAAGATGTGAGACGTAGACTTCAGCTTTCTCTTCATTAGTTTTGGTCCAGATACGGGGTGCTGTAGCGTTTTGATTAACCGGTTTTTCGAATTTTAAGGGGTGATTAGGCTCAACCTGCCTCTTGAAGTGATTAGCAAGTTTCCAGAGTTTTGCGTACCGATATCTGTCATTCGTGTTAATTTGATTGGAGAGACCATTGTAATATATTATTCGATCAGCTTCTAATGCTTTTTTTAATCTTTTGTAGACCATATTGTATGCGTTTATGGCTAACGGAGTCCTTAATCTGATGGTGGACTTCCTAAAATTGCGTTTTTCTCTCAACAGCCTTCGAGTACTGCTAGAGATTGGATATTTGCTGCTGGGTATTTGATTATTGTTGCGTGCTGGCGGAGTTGCCTTTGCAGCAGCAATGTATATATTGTGAGTAAGTAGGTCAATAATATCTTCGATGTCTTGGCCCGATTTCATTTCTACATTTAACTGCGTTATTTTTTCCAGTTCCTTTTGAAAACGATTGATATTTGAACGTTTGGAAAAGAGAGCCCTTTTCGGTTTTTTATAGAACGGATAACCACCGATGCCAATTTCAATAATCATTGCAAGGTGATCTGAGTGCATGTCAGCATTGGAGCTAGTAATAAGACGATTAGTATCAATTCCCGAATAACTTGCAAAATCGATTGCAGATGGATTTTTTCTCCTATCAAATGGATAATGTGTAGCAGAGCCAGTGGCCAAAACGCTGGCTTTTTTATTTATGTGTATCGCTTCATGATGAGCATGAGCGTGCGTTGCCCCACCAGTTATGTTTAGCATTTCAATCGCCACAAATGATGTATTTAGGATTTGAATTTAAGTCGCTTATAGTATTCAATAATTCTGTAAATTGCTCTGTGTCCCATTTAACAACTGGTGGACAATAGACAGGAGCAATTACAATTTGCTCATTAGCACCTAGATCAATTGAGACCGGAGCACATTGGACATGATCTTCAGAAATGATTTGTAATGAACAGTGTTTAATGCCTTCTTTTATGATAATGGCTACCCCTCCCTTTCTATGAGTAGTTGGATGATGAGCATAATATGTAACGAAGCCTTGAATTTGCAAAGGGTGCTGATTGTTGCCACCTGTAAAGTTAACAGAGTCAAATCTGGTTTCAATTACCATCATAATATCTATGTTCTTATCATTGACGAATTGGGAAAGTTCTAGTTTTTTGTTTCCTATTCCACAAGCGTTCCAATAGGATAGTTCGCTAGCTGTTGGGTATCCGCTGGGCATATGCAAAGAATTAGCAGTGCAGTCCCTCGTTGCGAGATTTGCTGTTTTGGTTGTTTTTTTTGCTGTTGTTGTTGTTGGTGTTGTTGAAGCGGCTGTTGGTGCTGCTGCAAATGCTGTAGACGAGGGCGTCCATTTATTAGGATGCTATGTTGGCTGATTTGCTGCTGATCCACAGAACTATGTTGCTGCTGATTTTGTTGTTGTTTCAGTTGCTGCATATGCAGGTTGACAGCTTGCTTCAGGTGTAGTTGATGCGGCTGTTGATTTTGTTGAGCCTTAGGCTTCTGTTGAATTATAGTTGATTGTTGTGATGACTGCTTGATTTGTTGTTGTTGCTGCTTTTGATTTGGCTGCTTGGACGCTGCATTGTTTCTAACGTTGAAATGCTGCTTATTTATACTCTGCTGTTGTTGTTTCTGCTCACGTTGCTTTTTATTATGAACTATCTGCTGCTGTTGTTGTTGCGGAATGTGTTGTTGTGCCTTGTTTTTAGTTAGCTTATTCCTTAGCATATTGGATCGAGCCAACTTGTAGGCAGGGCATCCTCTATAACTTGCAATATGATTTCCATCACAGTTTGCACACTTCGGGTTGTCCATGCGTTTTTGGCAATCAGTTGTAGCGTGTGCTCCAGCACATTTTAGGCAGATAAAGTCCCTACGACAGTAGTTTTTGGAGTGGCCATAGCGCTGACAACGATGGCATTGGACCGGTTCAAGCCTGCTGTTTTGCTTTTGAATAACCACTTGCTGTTTTCCAATAAGATTGACTGAAAAAATTTCATTGTTCTTTCCGTCAACTCGTGGCTCAAGTTCGATTTCAAACATGTTGGTTGGTTGGTTGGTTCGAGCATGTTTGACATTATTAACATATCGGAAGTTAAAGCCCAGCTTTATGATTTTGGATTTAACATTCTCATAAGGAGTTGAATAATGCAAGTTTTTTTAATGGCTCGGAATCCTCTGTCCTCCCGGTTTTGGTGAGTGTACATCTGGTCTCGAGAGTCCCTTAGGGCATCCAGTATCTTCTCATACGAGTCCAGATCCTCTGCAATAATCTTGATGTCTCCACTTTTAACAGTTTTGGTAGTAAATTTGGCATCAATATCAGGGCAGTTAAGCCTGTCCAGAATTGGCAAGATAGATGGCATATTGGTAATAAAAATGGCCAGGGGTTTAGGTTTGGTCCTTCGTACAATATGGAATTGTTGTTCCTCATCGCCAGGAGCTTGTTGTTGTTGTAAATGGGTAGTCACTTCGTTAGCAGGTAGCCGTTGTAGAGTACTATTAAGATCGAGTGGGCGCTGTTGTATAGTGTATGTATTGTATAGTGCCTGTTGTGGAATTTGGACCCATTGGTAGAGGTACAGCAAATCGCTTGTTGTTGTTGTTAGGTTTGCTTGTAGTAATTTTTCTTTTTTGCTTGCTAGGCAAATCAGAATTAATTATGTCCTCTTTAGGCTCCGGAGTAGTTACAACGCCTCTTATAGCCTTGATAGGCCTTTTTGGAGTGATATTCTGGTTCTCGTTTCGATTGATAGGCAGCAGCTCATCATTTTCCTCACCAATCTCCATAGGTGGCAGATTAGTTTTATGGTTGCTTTCCATTTGGCATTTTAAAATTAGACGAACACGAACTAGACTCTTCATCAGTATATTGCGTAATGAGGGAGCTGTTGAAATAATTCTCTCTCAACTCAATGCATGCATGATCACACACATACGAATATATATATGTAACTTTGTATACTCTCTCTCGAGATGCGTTAAAGAGAACAATGACAATGACTCGATGAGAGACAAATAGAAGTTAGTCGCGAATAAACTGCACAACCAACCACACGCATTCTGTTTTATTATAACAATAGGTTATGGACCCAGGCAACGTGCCTATGTGGTTGCTGTGGTAATTTCTAGAAGAAATTAGATTTCGCGCTGTGTTCTAGACGGTTTTTTCACAAAGTATACATATATAAACGAGTATAATGTCGGCGTTATATTAGATTGATAAACTCGAGGACAGTAATTATGACTCGTGGTGCATCCAGATGAAAAGTGTGCTGGTGCATGCGGATTTGTGGAATGTGGCGTCAGGCGTATTGGCAAGGCCAACTACGGGGGAGAACACCGGATGGACGACGCTGGATCAGAAGGCATTGGCAATGATCACCTTGAGCGTCAAGACTTCACAGTTGGGACATGTGAAGCACTGTGCAAGTGCACATGAGGCTTGGAAGAAGCTTCAGGAAGCTCATCAACCCAGAGGACCCGTTAGAAAAGTAGCTCTTTTCAAGAAATTGCTAAGTAAACGCATACAGGAGGATCAAAACATATCGAGTTATTTGTCGGATTTGAAGGAAATCTTGGACAAACTTGCTGGCGTTGGAATTGAAATATTGGACGAGCTTGTAACGATTATTTTGCTATCCAGTCTTCCAGACGAATTCGACAATTTCGTTGTCGCCATAGAGACGCGCGACAGTTTGCCGAGTTTCGACATGTTATGCATAAAGCTGAGAGAAGAAGGAGAATTCAAAAGAGAGAGCGAAAACCCGATCGAGAGCGCAAAAGCGTTTACAGTGGTGGAAATCAATCGATGCAGAGAGACAATTGGAAGAAAAAGCAAAAAGTTTGGAACTGTTTTGCGTGTGGCGGCAAAGGCCATTTTAAAGCGAATTGTCCCAGTGTAAACGGTCGGAAGGTTGCATCGAACCCGAACAAGGCAGTACAGTCATCGTTAGGTTTGCTGAACGCGTTGGACGCAAAATGTGTGGAACGATCGAACTGGTGTCTGGACAGTGGCGCCACCAGCCATATGTGTTGTAACAGAGATTTGTTTTCAACATTTGTGAAACATTCGGAGAAAATTGTTTTGGCTGATAATAACTTTCTTCAGGCTGAGGGAAGGGGCGAGATAAAGCTGAATATGGTTTCACGTATACTTACATTAAAGAATGTATTGTATGTACCCAAAATGAGAGGTAATTTCGTGTCGGTGAGCAAAGCAGTTGAACATGGAAACATTGTTGAATTTGGACAAAAGTATGCACGAGTGATCCAAAAAGGTGAATGCATTCTGAAAGCGGACAAAGTTGGCCGTTTGTATATTTTTGGAACAGCACCGAGCGAATGCTATGCCATTGAACAGTCTTACGAAGATTTGTGGCATAAAAGGTACGGACATCTCAACTATGGCAGTTTGGCTGAAATTGCACGAAAGGATTTGGCCCGTGGCATGGGTACGTTTGACTCAACGTCGTTGGAACCCTGCAAGATCTGCATGGTAGGCAAGATCACAGTACAGCCATTTCCAGATTCGACCAAGAACAGAGCTAAGGAAATCTTGGAGCTGGTGCATTCAGATGTTTGCGGTCCGTTTGATACAAAAAGCCTTGTTATGAGGCAGCAGATACTTTTTGACATTTATCGATGACAGGTCACGTCGCATATTTGTATATTTCCTGAAGGGAAAGGATGAAGTATTTGGAAAGTTTGTCGAGTTTAAAAACATGGCAGAGCGGCAAACTGGAAAGAAGCTAAAGTGCATTCGGAGCGACAATGGTCGCGAGTACGTCAATAAATCGTTTGACGAGTTTCTCAAGGGCAATGGAATATTGCGGCAGCTCACGGTACCATACACGCCGCAGCAGAACGGTGTAGCAGAGAGAGTTAACAGAACTCTTGTGGAGATGTCAAGATGCTTGCTCATCCAGTCTGGTCTACATCAATCTCTTTGGGCTAAGGCAGTTTATACAGCTGCTTATCTGCGGAATAGGTCACCAACTCGAGCCCTGGTTAACATGACTCCAATGGAAGCATGGAATGGTAAGAAACCATCAATAAGTCATTTAAAAGTTTTTGGGTCTATTGCAGTGGCACTGGACAAAGGACATCATAAGGGCAAGTTTGATCCAAAGGGCAAACAATACCGAATGGTTGGTTATTCTCGAAATGCGAAAGGGTATCGGTTGTACGACGCCGAAACCAGGCAAGTTGTTGAGAAGCGAGACGTTTTGTTCGACGAGCGTTTCGGCAATGGCGATTCGAATGGTGATATCGTCAAGTTTGATTTTCCATATACGGATGATCAGGATTCAGGATCTGTTGATGCAGCAGATGACTTGAGCAGTACAGACGACTCTGATGCAGAGGTCAGCGAGAAGGGCAGCAGTAGCGAAGATTTCGACATGGCAGTTGAACGAGAAGTGGCAGAACCTGTGGTTGAACAACGTGTTGGACCCGGCAGGCCGAAGCTGATTCGAACTGGAAGGCCTGGCAGACCAAAGAAGCAGTTCAACATTTTAAGCGCATTGATTACAAGTGAGGTGATCATACCAGAGACCTATGAGGAGGCGCTTAGTAGTCCGTTTGCTTCGCATTGGCGTGAGGCTATGCAAAAGGAGTATGATTCCTTGATGTCAAATCACACTTGGCAGCTTAGTACGCTACCGGAAGGGTATAAACCTGTTGGCTGCAAGTGGGTCTTCAGTGTAAAGCGTGATGCAAAGGAAGAAGTCGAGCGTTTTAAGGCGAGACTAGTAGCAAAAGGATGTTCACAGCGCTATGGAGTGAACTACAATGAAACATACTCGCCTGTATGTCGCTTGGAGAGTGTTCGATTCATCTTGGCCCTAGCAGCGCAGTTAAAATTGTATCTACACCAGATGGATGTATGCACGGCTTACTTGAACAGTGATTTGGGCGATACCGTATACATGAGGCAGCCCGAAGGATACGCAACTGAAGACAAAAGTAAGGTACTTCTGTTGAAAAAGGCGTTATATGGACTCAAACAGTCTGGACGGGAGTGGAACTCCAAACTCGATAGTGTTTTGCGAGCTAATGGGTTCATACCTTGCGACAATGAACCATGTCTATACAAACAGCAAGCAAAAGGTAATCTATCACTAATCCTTGTCTATGTAGACGATCTTCTTATAGGATGCCAGGAGAAATCGGATCTTGACAGGATTAAGTCAGCTATAATGGCAGCGTTTGAATGTGTTGACAAGGGACCTGTGCGTTTGTTCCTTGGCATGGAGGTTCACCGTGATGGCGAATTGGGCGAAATATCATTGGGTCATTCACAGTAGATCAAGGATCTACTGGAGCGATATGGCTATGCTCAGTGCAGAACAGCTGCAACACCGTTAGAAGCAGGGTATCAGGTAGCCTGCGATAAAATGGAGTGTAAAAGGGTTGATGCAACACTTTATCAGTCAATGATAGGCGAGCTAATGTGGCTTGCGTTGACTACTAGACCAGATATACTTCACTCAGTATCGAAGTTGGCTCAACGTAACAAGGACCCCCATAATGAACACCTTGCAGCCATAAAGCATGTTTTACGATATTTGCAGTCGGATGCGGCGTTTACTGGTTTCGTGGACGCAGATTGGGCAGGCGATAGGATTGATCGCAAGTCTTATACAGGATATGTATATTTTCTGGCTGGCGGACCGATATCATGGAAATCGGAGAAGCAGCGAAGTGTTGCTCTTAGCAGCATCGAAGCAGAGTACATGGCGTTATCAACAGCGTGCAAAGAAGCCATTGTATTGCGTCGATTAATCATCGAGATTGGTTGCGGAGAGGAAGATACATCTACCGTTTTGTATGGCGATAACCTCAGCGCGCAGCAATTGGCGAAGAACCCGGTACACCATTCAAGGACGAAGCACGTGGACATTAGATATCATTTTGTTAGACAAGTAGTTAATGATGGTCAGATTGTTTTAAAGTATAAGTCTACTAATGAAATGATAGCTGATATCCTAACCAAGAATCTTGCGAAGAAGAAGCATGTAGAGTTTACGAATTTGTTAAGTATAAGATAAATTTGTGGACATACTTGCATTGAGGAAGGGTGTTGAAATAATTCTCTCTCAACTCAATGCATGCATGATCACACACATACGAATATATATATGTAACTTTGTATACTCTCTCTCGAGATGCGTTAAAGAGAACAATGACTCGATGAGAGACAAATAGAAGTTAGTCGCGAATAAACTGCACAACCAACCACACGCATTCTGTTTTATTATAACAATAGGAGCTAGAGCAAATCGGTTTAAAAAAGTTTGGAAGTAACGGCTTGCATTCCATTTTATTCGCAGAGCATTGTCCAAAATTGGGAGATATTTCCACAGATTTAATCGTTCCAATTGGTAAAGGGGAGCAAGCATTTTGTTTGCGTGCGTGTGTGGCACTAGTCATTATAGGCGGTTCGCAGCTACATATGTGCTGGGACAGCACTTGTCAAGGCATTAGAAGTTGTACCGCCTTCCATTGTGTGTGTGTGTGTGTATATGTGTTATCTATAAAAGGGCTGAGAGAGAACTTAGGTGTATGTATATACACTAATACATACCCAAGTGAAAAAATTTTTTCGCTTGCCAGCCTCTTACATAAATGTAGACATAGATAAATTTTACGATATAAAACATTAACATATATGACATTTACATACATATAATAAAACACATATTTAAAAAAAAAAATTTTAGTTAAAATTGTTCACTTGTTTGGTTTTATGGGGTTTGATGCGATCTTTATATGATTTTATGTTTGAGCACTCAGTTCATTTTAGGTTATAACAACACAAAAATATTAAATTATCATTTATTTAAATAATTAGCTAGGAAATTGGCAATTTTTCGTAGCACACTAGTGAAGAGTCTTGAAACACTATTTTTTATTTGGGCAATTAATTCCCACTTTTACTATATTTTTTAACAATTTATAGCGGAGCTTTTTTCTTTGTGTTTTTTCTTTGTGTTGAGGCGAATACTCAAACTAGCACCAATGGCCGACTGGCCATCACCTGCAGCAGAAGATGCAGGAGGAGCTCCAGTTGGAACTGCTAGCGGCTGTGGCTGGATTTTAGATATGTATTTAGTTAAATTAGCTTGATTCTTTGTTGATTTTTTGTTTTTTTTCAGGTGCAGCCTTAGGTAGAGGGCCAGAAGGACCAGCTGGTGTTGCTGCAGGTTACTGAAGAGAATTTGCAGGTAAGTTTACCTGATTATTGAGAGATTTTTCTGACGATTTGTGTTTTTTTCCAGGTGCAGGCGCTAGTGAAGGACGAGATGGACCAGATGATTGGCCAGATGCTGGACGAGGATTCGCAGACGATGCTGCTGCTGTCTGACGTAGATTTTCAGGTGAGTTTTTGTGTTTTATTGCTGATTTAGATAATAATTTTAATATATTTTCAGATACAGGAGCTGCAGACGGACTAGATGGACGAGATTCTGGACGACGCAGATGAGACGATGCATACGACGCTGGACAAGGTGAGTATTTGTACTTTTTAGTTGGTTTTATTTTTAGATTTGTTTTATTTTCAGGTATTGGTGCATCAGGCGAGCGGAAATCTGGACAGGACGATTGACGAGATGGTGCAGACGCTGAGAACGAGGCAGAGAGTGCAGGAGACGCTTCTACTGGAGGCACAGCTGTCGAGCACTGGCCCTCTGGCCAGGCCAGGAAGGCAGCTGAATAGTGGACCGGATTCTGGCTTTGCAGGGCCCGCCTGAAATCATATTTCGTTATGGTTAGGTAAGTGAATGTTTGCAGAAGTATTAATATTGGTGTTAGAGTGATTGTTAGTTAGGAACATCATGGGTGCAGTATCAGTTTTCCTTTTTTTTTAGAGCATCAGTGCTATTCGTGCTGTTATCAATTAATTTGAGCAACTCAGATTCCAGACTAGCCATGTTTAGAGCGAGTAGTACATTTTCCGTGTATTGAATTTGTTCGTTTGGCCCAAGGGGGGCAGGAAAGGCCTTTGAATGACAAGTGGTTGGTCCCTGATTTTTTCCTCAATGTCCGCTCTGGATCTTCTGCCTGTTTTTTCTAGCTATAGACGCTTCCTTAGCTCTGAGAACATCTTGCTTTTCAGTGATCCTGTTGTAGGTCTGGTGACAGTTGTCAGCAATAAGAGCTGGCGCCTTGGAGAAGAACTCCATAAGCTTGGATTCAATGCGAAGTTTTATGTTAGTTACTGTTACGCTAGGGTTGAGCTGAGGTGGCATCAGTGGTGGTGTTTGGGCTTTTTTTTATCGTTTGTGAGGCGACAAGTTTATCTATTTGCTTTGAGTACCTAAGCCATGGCAAACGTTTAGGGATAAATGGCTTTAGATAAAGTTTTTCAATTTCTTTGTTGTCATGGTCAGACATGGAGTTAAAGAATCTTAGGCAAGCGTCATTGTATATAGTTTCTAGAGGTTTAACGTTATGTTTTTCTTGAATTTCAGAGTTTGGGCAATAGATGTTCGCATTTGTTAGCTTTCTGAGCAGTTTATTGTGAGTTCCGGTGAGCTTTTTGAATAGGGTGTTAGATATTAGGCTACCCATATGGGAATAGCGTATGTCCAAATAGGGACTAAGATTTGCTTGTAGATAGTGACCTTGCAGCGGGTGCTAAGATGGCTTTTAGCTCCCCCGAGCCATTTGTAGCGAGTATAGGTGGACTTGGCTTGAGCACAAAGTTTGGCAATATGGGTTTTAAACAGGAGTTTGCTATCAACAAGGACTCCCAAGTATCGGCACGAGGACGTATTTTTAATAGGTTTGTTATTAAACTTAACAGTGGCAGCTTTAACAGCAGGTGAGGTAGATCGTCTGGAGAAGACAACATGAACTGTTTTACTCACGTTGACTGTGAAACACCATTTGTTGGACCAGGCTCAATTATGAACTTTGGAATTGGCATGTCTGACGAGTCTGACGAGTATATGTTGTATAGCAGGGGTGCCAAAACACTACCCTGAGGGATTCCTGCTAAAATTTTCCCATCCCGGGACATAATACCATGGTTACCGCGAACGGAGAACGTGCGATCCTTGAGGTAACTGTCCAGAACTTTGTATAGGTTAATAGGTAGTAGCTTTATCAACTTGTTACGCAGACCGCAGTGCCAAACATTGTCAAACGCTTCTGTAATATCGATGAATATAGCCGATCCATACAGTTTGTCCTCAGTCAGCTAGTTGATGCTCGGCCCCATGAAATTTGCGGAATCCAAATTGGTGGTTAGGTATGGATTGTGAAAGACGGTTAAATTTAAGGAGCCTCTTGGCAAGCATGGATTCAAGTATTTTTGAGAAAGCAGGAAGCAAGCTAATGGGGCGATACGAGCTAGCTTCAGAAATTGGTTTTTTTTGTTTTTTTACCATGACAACTATGGCTTTTTTCCACACTAGGGGGAAGTGGCAAAAACGTAGGATGCTGTTGTATATTTTGAGTAAGAAGATGATAGCTTTGAGTGGGAGAACTTTGATCCTATCATATCCTGGTGCTTTTTTGTTGATTAAGCTATCAATCTCTTTTTTTAGTTCAGAGAGAGTGATGGGCTTGACAAAAGGTGAGTTGCTGGAGTCAAAGTTGGCGGAGGAGCTAGCGATGGAGTGGTGGGTTTTACATGCATACTCCATGAGCATTTTTTGGGCAAGGATGGCATTTGTTTCCTCGTTGATTTTGGCCCTGTCAAGGGTGCTATTTGTCAAGTTGGGAGAGAAACGCTTCTCTAACTGGTCAGTAAACAGCTCCATTTTACCTTCAGGTGATCTTGTCCATGCATGCTTCTTGTCTACTCCGCTAGGGATCCTAAGAGGCCATTTAGGAAGGGGCTGCCGTTTTAGTTTGTTGGTTAATTGCCACAGCTTGTGGGGTCTGTACCGATCAGAGGAGTCTATTTTACATAGTTTTTTATTTAAGTGTTTGTTTTTTGATAGGCTTATTTCTTTGTTTAGTATATTTTAATGTTTTTTTACGTTCAAAGTTTCGTGAGAGGCATTATATCAATTTTATTTAATTTTTTTGTTTTAATAATTTGTGCAATTTTTTATTTATAGGTATGGCTCCTCCGATTCGGTACGATTCGTATTTGGCAGGTCCCTTCGTAGAGGTTTAGTGGCCAGGGCTGCAGCATGGTGACTATTGTTTGTGAAGATATTAATCGCGTCCTCAATGTCTAATCCAGATTCGATTTCCATATTTAGGTGGAGGGAGTCGCTGAGGGTGTTTTGGAACAGTTTAATGTTAGATCCTACAGGCAAAAGTCTTCGATTGTCAGGAAGTAAGTTTGGGTGCTGGTCCATCGTGATGTGTACAAAAACAGGTAAGTGGTCAGAGGATAGTTCGCATATAGCTTGAGTACTTAATCTGTTGTGGTTTATTCCAGAATAAACTCCAAAGTCCATGGCTGAGGGATTTTTTTCGCCGGTCGTGTGGGAAATGAGTAGGACCACCCGTCGCCAGGATGTCCACTTTCTTGTCAGCCCTTCAAGGAGAGTTCTGCCGCGTTTACATGACCTTGAATTACCCCACTTTTTAAGGTAAGGCGTTTGATCCGCCTGGCCTCAGTGTTTCGATTGAGGCCGCTTTTTATTTTTTGCCCTTTCACCTACAAGGGTATATAGCAAAAATTTAAATTTAAAAGGCCGTTACAGCAGCAGGGGCGGGGGGATTAAAATTATCTTAAAACTAGATTAATACTAAATAAAAAATATACAATAAGACATTAGATTAACATTTAGTTTTTAGCGAAAACCGCTGCTTGAGGACCAGGACCTGCTGCTGCTGATGACTATAATTTGCAGGTAAGTTTGTGTGAATTTTAGGTGATTTTTCTAACGATTTGTGTTTTTTTCCATGTGCAGGCGCTAGTGAAGGACGAGATGGACCAGGATATTGGCCAGATTTAGCACGAAGATTTGCACGCGAAGCTACTGGCGGCATTTGCATGGCAGGTGAGTAATTTGTTGATTTAGTAGCATAGTTTAGCATTTTTATATTTTTTCCAGGTGCAGGAGCAGCTTTATGGCGTTTAGGACCAGATGACGGGCCACGTGGTGCAGCAGAAGATGCAGGGGGAGCTCCAGTTGGAACTGCTAGCGGCTGCGGCTCGATTTTAGATATGTATTTAGTTATTTTAACTTGATTCTTTGTTGATTTTTGTTTTTTTTTCAGGTGCAGCCTTAGGTAGAGGGCCAGAAGGACCAGCTGGTGTTGCTGCAGGTGACTGAAGAGGATTTGCAGGTAAGCTCACGTGATTATTGAGAGATTTTTCTGACGATTTGTGTTTTTTTCCAGGTGCAGGCGCTAGTGAAGGACGAGCTGGACCAGGAGATTGGCCAGATTTAGCACGAAGATTTGCACGCGATGCTACTGGCGGCATTTGCATGGCAGGTGAGTAATTTGTTGATTTAGTAGCATAGTTTAGCATTTTTATATTTTTTCCAGGTGTAGGAGCAGCTTTATGGCGTTTAGGACCAGATGACGGGCCACGTGGTGCAGCAGAAGATGCAGGAGGAGCTCCAGTGGAAACTGCTAGCGGCTGCGGCTGGATTTTAGATATGTATTTAGGTAAATTAGCTTGATTCTTTGTTGATATTTTGTTTTTTTTCAGATGCAGCCTTAGGTAGAGGGCCAGAAGGACCAGCTGGTGTTGCTGCAGGTGACTGAAGAGAATTTGCAGGTATGTTTACGTGATTATTGAGAGATTTTTCTGACGATTTGTGTTTTTTTTCAGGTGCAGGCGCTAGTGAAGGACGAGATGGACCAGATGATTGGCCAGATGCTGGACGAGGATTCGCAGACGATGCTGCTGCTCTCTGACGTAGATTTTAAGGTGAGTTTTTGTGTTTTATTGCTGATTTAGAAAATAATTTTAATATATTTTCAGATACAGGAGCTGCAGACGGACTAGCTTGACGAGATTCTGGACGACGCAGATGAGACGATGCATACGACGCTGGACAAGGAGCTACTGTTTGCTGTTGTGTATTTTCAGGTGAGTATTTGTACTTTTTAGTTGGTTTTATTTTTAGATTTGTTTTATTTTCAGGTATTGGTGCATCAGGCGAGCGGAAATCTGGACAGGACGATGGACGAGATGGTGCAGACGCTGAGAACGAGGCAGAGAGTGCAGGAGGCGCGTCTACTGGAGGTACAGCTGTCGAGGACTGGCCCTCTGGCCAGGCCAGGACGGCAGCTGAATAGTGGGCAGGATTCTGGCTTTGCAGGGGCCGCCTAAAATCATATTTCGTTATGGTTAGGTAAGTGAATGTTTGCAGAAGTATTAGTATTGGTGTTAGAGTGATTGTTAGTTAGGGCCATCATGGGTGCAGTATCAGTTTTCCTTTTTTTTTAGAGCATCAGTGCTATTCGTGCTGTTATCAATTAATTTGAGCAACTCAGATTCCAGACTAGCCATGTTTAGAGCGAGTAGTTAATTTTCCGTGTATTGAATTTGTTCGTTTGGCCCAAGGGGGCAGGATAAGCCTTTGAATGACAAGTGGTTGGTCCCTGATTTTTTCCTCAATGTCCGCTCTGGATCTTCTGCCTGTTTTTTCTAGCTATAGACGCTTCCTTAGCTCTGAGAACATCTTGCTTTTCAGTGATCCTGTTGTAGGTCTGGTGACAGTTGTCAGCAATAAGAGCTGGCGCCTTGGAGAAGAACTCCATAAGCTTGGATTCAATGCGAAGTTTTATGTTAGTTACTGTTACGCTAGGGTTGAGCTGAGGTGGCATCAGTGGTGGTGTTTGGGCTTTTTTTTATCGTTTGTGAGGCGACAAGTTTATCTATTTGCTTTGAGTACCTAAGCCATGGCAAACGTTTAGGGATAAATGGCTTTAGATAAAGTTTTTCAATTTCTTTGTTGTCATGGTCAGACATGGAGTTAAAGAATCTTAGGCAAGCGTCATTGTATATAGTTTCTAGAGGTTTGGCGTTATGTTTTTCTTGAATTTCAGAGTTTGGGCAATAGATGTTCGCATTTGTTAGCTTTCTGAGCAGTTTATTGTGAGTTCCGGTGAGCTTTTTGAATAGGGTGTTAGATATTAGGCTACCCCATATGGGAATAGCGTATGTCCAAATAGGGACTAAGATTTGCTTGTAGATAGTGACCTTGCAGCGGGTGCTAAGATGGCTTTTAGCTCCCCCGAGCCATTTGTAGCGAGTATAGGTGGACTTGGCTTGAGCACAAAGTTTGGCAATATGGGTTTTAAACAGGAGTTTGCTATCAACAAGGACTCCCAAGTATCGGCACGAGGACGTATTTTTAATAGGTTTGTTATTAAACTTAACAGTGGCAGCTTTAACAGCAGGTGAGGTAGATCGTCTGGAGAAGACAACATGAACTGTTTTACTCACGTTGACTGTGAAACACCATTTGTTGGACCAGGTAAAGAACTTGTGTAGGTAATTTTCCGTTTTATTCATGGCTACAAGGGCGTTTTTATCGGTCGAGATGAAAATAGTATCGTCAGCATATGTAGAGAGCAGAGTGTCACCGTGTTTATAGGTCGGGTAATATTCGATCAGGGTTTCATGCTCAATTATGAACTTTGGAATTGGCATGTCTGACGAGTATATGTTGTATAGCAGGGGTCCCAAAACACTACCCTGAGGGATTCCTGCTAAAATTTTCCCATCACGGGACATAATACCATGGTTACCGCGAACGGAGAACGTGCGATCCTTGAGGTAACTGTCCAGAAGTTTGTATAGGTTAATAGGTAGTAGCTTTATCAACTTGTTACGCAGACCGCAGTGCCAAACTTTGTCAAACGCTTCTGTAATATCGATGAATATAGCCGATCCATACAGTTTGTCCTCAAAAGCTCTCTGGAGGAATTGTGTAACGCGAGCTAGTTGATGCTCGGCCCCATGAAATTTGCAGAATCCAAATTGGTGGTTAGGTATGGATTGTGAAAGACGGTTACATTTAAGGAGCCTCTTGGCAAGCAAGGATTCAAGTATTTTTGAGAAAGCAGGAAGCAAGCTTATGGGGCGATACGAGCTAGCTTCAGAAATTGGTTTTTTTGGTTTTTTTACCATGACAACTATGGCTTTTTTCCACACTAGGGGGAAGTGGCCAAAACGTAGGATGCTGTTGTATATTTTGAGTAAGAAGATGATAGCTTTGAGTGGGAGAACTTTGATTAGGGCATTGTTGATCCTATCATATCCTGGTGCTTTTTTGTTGATTAAGCTATCAATCTCTTTTTTTAGTTCAGAGAGAGTGATGGGCTTGACAAAAGGTGAGTTGCTGGAGTCAAAGTTGGCGAAGGAGCTAGCGATGGAGTGGTGGGTTTTACATGCATACTCCATGAGCATTTTTTGGGCAAGGATGGCATTTGTTTCCTCGTTGATTTTGGCCCTGTCAAGGGAGATATTTGTCAAGTTGGGAGAGAAACGCTTCTCTAACTGGTCAGTAAACAGCTCCATTTTACCTTCAGGTGATCTTGTCCATACATGCTTCTTGTCTACTCCGCTAGGGATCCTAAGAGGCCAGTTAGGAAGGGGCTGCCGTTTTAGTTTGTTGGTTAATTGCCACAGCTTGTGGGGTCTGTACCGATCAGAGGAGTCTATTTTACATAGTTTTTTATTTAAGTGTTTGTTTTTTGATAGGCTTATTTCTTTGTTTAGTATATTTTAATGTTTTTTTACGTTCAAAGTTTCGTGAGAGGCATTATATCAATTTTATTTAAATTTTATGAGTTGTCTAAGTGGCCTAGTCATTTAGTCAACTGAACAACGAGGATCCGGGTTCGAATCCCAGGCTAGTGTATGGATGTAGTTTTCGTCAAAGCCGAAGGCCTTAGTTGCCAGTGCTTGTAAAATATAGTTAGGTTGATAGTTTACCACAACTATATCCTATACTTTAATACAATCTTATTTAAATTTTTTGTTTTAATAATTTGTGCAATTTTTTATTTATAGGTATGGCTACTCCGATTCGGAACGATTCGTATTTGAATCGTGAAATCCTCTACCTTCGTAGAGGTTTAGTGGCCAGGGCTGCAGCATGGTGACTATTGTGTGAAGATATTAATCGCGTCCTCAATGTCTAATCCAGATTCGATTTCCATATTTAGGTGGAGGGAGTCGCTGAGGGTGTTTTGGAACAGTTTAATGTTAGATCCTACAGGCAAAAGTCTTCGATTGTCAGGAAGTAAGTTTGGGTGCTGGTCCATCGTGATGTGTACAAAAACAGGTAAGTGGTCAGAGGATAGTTCGCATATAGCTTGAGTACTTAATCTGTTGTGGTTTATTCCAGAATAAACTCCAAAGTCAATGGCTGAGGGATTTTTTCGCCGGTCGTGTGGGAAATGAGTAGGACCACCCGTCGCCAGGATGTCCACTTTCTTGTCAGCCTGGATCTCTTCAAGGAGAGTTCTGCCGCGTTTACATGACCTTGAATTACCCCACTTTTTAAGGTAAGGCGTTTGATCCGCCTGGCCTCAGTCTTTCGATTGAGGCCGCTTTTTATTTTTTGCCCTTTCACCTACAAGGGTATATAGCAAAAATTAAAATTTAAAAGGCCGTTACAGCAGCAGGGGCGGGGGGATTAAAATTATCTTAAAACTAGATTAATACTAAATAAAAAATATACAATAAGACATTAGATTAACATTTAGTTTTTAGCGATTTAGGTAAGATAGTTTGTAGTATGATAGATTTAAGATTATGTTACTTTTAGCATAAGTAGTCAAGTAGGTAGCAATTTTTTAATAATAAACTTGGCGAATAAGAATTTGGTGCTAAGGTGGCTACAAAAACGTGGCGATTAATGTCGGGGAAAAAACTGGTTTTCCCCCACACTGGAGAAAAAAGTAGGGAGACCCATATTTTGGGTCTGAGTAACACTAGTTTTTTAGCTTGGCCGTTGGCGCATCAATTGCGAGCAAGGCTTGGCTTTAAAGGCTAAAAGTTTTAGAGCAGTTAGCTTTTAGTTGAGTTAGCTTTATAGGCTAGAAGTTTTAGAGCAATTAGCTTTTAGTGGAGAAAAACATAAAGAGACCAAATATTTAAGTAAAATAAGCCAATATTGGCTAGAGTCGTAAGGCATCATTTGAGAGTGTTTGTGGCGGGGCGGAAGGACCCGATATAGTATCAAGTGGTTGGCGGGTGCCAATATCTTCAGGGTCTCGTACGTGAGTAGAATGATTAAAACGCGCGAAAACTTCGTTTTAATTCTATGTTTGCTTTATTTAATTCACAAGATATACCGACACACACACGAAATGGTTCGGTTGGCAAAAAGTGACAAATCGCAAAGTATAATATACAGGAGGTGAACGGGTGTTCGGGTGAAAATCTCGATTCAGTATAATGGCGATGCCCATTGGAAAAAACCCAGTCACCCCTCCTGGTGTGACCGTAGATACCGAGGATCAAAAAACCCTCCTCACTCTTCACTGCTCTTCGCCGCTCACTGCTGTTCACCCGGTGGCGTGAACATACCGCCCCCCTTGCAACATGTTGCAATTGCCACCCTGGACATATAAAGGACGGGGGACGGCAACGTTCTGGAGCGCCTAGATCCCACAGGAGCCGGAGACGACCCATCCGAACACGGTGCTTTGGGCTGCGGGAGTACCGCTATGACCGGGCACACAGCCTGGTTGGATGACCTCAGGATAGAGGTCTGCCCCGAGTACCACGGACACCGACGCCGGCCGATAGAAATAGGGGTCGGCCAGGATCAGGGTGGCGAATTTCTCCCGAACCGGCGCCGCCACTTCCCGGATGGGAGTGCGGATGAGCAAGTCCTCTTCGACCCGGAATATAACGTTCCGTCGGAACGTCTCGTCGGACCTCGACTCGAGGACGGCCGTACAGGCTTGGTCGACCCCGACCTTGGTCACAGCTAACCCCAGGGACCGGGCAAAGGAGCGATTGATGCGGCTCTCAGCCGCACACGCATCGAGAAGGACGCGGGTCTCGAAGGATTTCGAGCCATTGCCCAACCGGAGAACTGCGGTTGGCAGGACAGTCGTCGTCCTGGCGTGGAGCAGGGAGGATAGAGAGATTTCGGGTGCGCCTTCTGGGGAAGCGGAGCGGTCGGACGATGATCGGGAACAGGGTTGTAGCGGGGGTGCAGCACGCCCGGAGGGGGGTGATTGGCTGCGACGCCGGGCGGAGGCACGTTGTCTCGGCGGTTGGTCGGCCATGTGGAGCAGGGTATGGTGACTTTGCCCGCATCGTCGGCAACCATGGCGAGTCCGGCACGCGTCGGATGAATGCTCGTGTGCCAAGCAATTGGGACAATACTTATTGATCAGCACCGCCCGGAGCCGCTTTTCCCCTCGGAGGTTCAGGAAGCGCTGACACTGCCGGAGTGCATGAACCCCCCGACAGACCCGGCATCGGTACACGTTCGTGCCCTGCGGAGCAGCTCGTTTGCTGCGGTGGTGCGGCAGACGTGTGGGGGCCATGTCGCTATGAAGGGGGAGCTGAACGAACTGTAACGAAAGAAATTACGTAGGGGGGAGTGAAGCTCCTTGAGGTACTCACTCTTCCAGCGGCGGCAGAAAGCCTGCTGGATTGCCTTCAGTCGCTGCCATCGGTTGATCAGTGACATAGGCTCGACCAGAATTTCCGGTTCCGCAATGGATAAGAGCGGTCCTCCAATCAGGAAATGTCCCGGGCTTAGGGCCAGCAGGTCCTCTGGATCCTCGCTCATGGGAGAGATTGGCCTGGAGTTTAGGCACGCTTCGATCCTACACAGGAGAGTGGAAAGTTCCTCGAAGGTGTATTTGACAGTGGACGAGGACTTGTAAAACAGGGTCTTAAAACTTTTGACCCCTGCTTCCCACAGTCCTCCCATATGGGGCGCGCTTGGCGGAATGAACTGCCAGGATAAAATGTGCTGGGGAAATGCCTTCATTATATCAAGCTTGGTGGCGTTCAGGAAATCTTGTTCGAGCGCCTTTGAGGCCCCTACGAAGGTTTTGCCATTGTCGGAGTAAATGCGCTGTGGGCATTGTCTCCGTGCGACAAACCGAGAGAAGGCTGCAAGAAATCTTTCAGTGGTGAGGTCGGAGGTAGCCTCGAGATGGATTGCCTTCGTGCTGAAACACACAAAGACGCAGACATAACCCTTAGTTATGAGACACGCACGCCCGGTGTAATTTTTGATCTCGAACGGCCCTGCGAAATCAATGCCCGTGTGGGTGAAGGGCCTGGAGTACGTGATCCGTTCTCGAGGGAGATCACCCATCATCTGGGTCTGTAGTCGTCGACGATGAACGATGCAGACTTTGCACCCCTTGAGGAGGGACTTCACCATGTTCTTGATCCGTGGGATCCAGAATTTGGTGCGCAGATACCGCACCATCAGTTGATTGCCGCCATGCAACGTGATGCGGTGGGCGAATTCGACAAGCAGGCGAGTGAAATGAGTACTATAGGGGAGGAGAATAGGGTGACGTTCATCATATCGGAGGGACTCGGCGGCCCGGAGTCGTCCGCAGGAGCGGAGTAACCCATGCTGATCGAGAAATGGATTCAGATTGAGTAGCGTGCTGGATGATGGCAGGGGTCGCCCTTCCCCCAGGGCCCGTATCTCCGCGAGGTATTCCCGACGCTGAGAGGTCCGATTCAAGGCGCGCTCGGCGGAGAGAAGTTCGTCATTGGTGAGGTGAACCGTGGAAGGCGTCGAAGTCCTTTTGGTGGCGAAGCGTAGGATGTACGCGATGACTCGTAATGCCCTACCATAATCCGAGAAACGTTCGCTGACGTCCTCGAGTAGGGTGGTCGCGGTGGTGTGGCACTGGACTCGTTGCTCCAGCTGGGTGTCTGGGAGTTCGTTATGGGGAGTTGGCCAATGCTCGGGGGCTCGCTGGAGCCAGTCCGGCCCATGCCACCAGAGGCTGCTGGCCGATAACTCGGCCGCGGAGACTCTACGGCTCGCCAGATCAGCGGGGTTGTCCTCGGAACGCACATGTGACCAGCTTTGGCCACTGGAGCTTTTGGAGATGCTGGATACCCGATTGGCCACGAAGGTGGACCAACTGCACGGGGGTTTATTGAGCCAAGCCAACACGATGGTAGAGTCGGTCCAAAACTGGGAGGTTGCAGGTGGGATTGGGAGTTCAGGAACGATCGACGCCCAGAGATCGGCTAGTAAAACCGCTCCGCACAACTCCAGCCGAGGCAGTGAGACTGTTTTGACTGGAGCTACACGGGTCTTAGCCGTTAATAAATGGACGGCTACTTGATCGCCGCACCGAACCCGCACATATAGGGCTGCTCCATACGCTTTCTGTGACGCGTCACAGAAGCCATGAAGCTCCCACGAGAGCTTATCGCTGGTGTTTAGCCAACGGGGAATGCGGAGTCGACTGAGGCCTGGGTAATCCTGCAGGAATTCGTGCCATTGCTGCAGCAGGAGAGGCGGCAGAACATCATCCCAGCCCAGTTCGGTAAGCCAGATTTGTTGCATGAATATCTTCGCTCGGATGACAAATGGGGCTAGCCAACCAGCGGGGTCAAAGAGTTTAGCGATATGGGACAGAACCTGCCTCTTGGTGATCGACTCCATCAAGGGGGATCCGCTACGGTGAAGAAGAAGACGTCTTCGGCAGCTTGCCAGCGGATGCCCAAGGTTTTTGCAGTGCTCGCGTCTTCCAGCTCGAGAAAGTCCTCTAGCAGCAGGTGCTCTCTCGGAATGGCTTGAAGTACTTCCTTCTTATTGGAAGTCCACTTCCGAAGCGGGAAGCCCGCAGATTGGAGGGTCGCTTGAAGCTCTCGTATGGCGAGACGGGCGTCGGCTTCAGTGTGAGCGCCGGCAAGGACATCATCAACATACATGTAGTTCCGAAGGATTTCGCTCGCCTGAGGATACATCGCTCGCACGTCTTGTGCCAGTTGTAAAAGGACTCGGATCGCCAAGAATGGCGCGCAGTTAACCCCAAACGTGACAGTTTGTAACTCATAATCCTGAATATTGCCGCAGCGGTTTCGGTAGAGGATTCGCTGAAAGGGGGTATGCCTGGGGTCGACTCGGATTTGTCGATACATCTGCGTTATGTCGGCGTTGAAAACGAATTGAAAGAACCGCCATTTCAGTACCTGAAGCGTGAGGTCGGCCTGAAGAGTGGGGCCGGTGTGCAAGACATCGTTGAGGCTGACGCCTTGTGTGGAGGGGCTCGACGCGTTAAATACCACGCGTACCTTAGTGGTGGTGCTATCGGGCTTAAACACCGCGTGATGGGGGAGATAGAAGTTTTTCCCACCTTGAGGCGGCGTCACCCGAATCATGTGACCCAATTCCTCGTACTCTTGAATAATGGCATCGTACTGCGTTTTTAGGACGTGATCCTTGAGAAGGCGTGCTTCATTCCGCAGGAATTGAGCCAGCGCGATCGGTCTTGAGTGGCCCAAGTCAACGCTATTCGGACCTTTGAAGGGTAGGGACACAACATATCGACCGTCCTTTCCTCTTTGGGTGGTCTCCTGGAAGTTCCGCTCGCAGAATACGTCATCCTCCTTTTCCGGTTTTGCGGGAAGGTCTTCCACCTCCCAAAACTTGGTGAGGAGTACATCAAGTTTTGCTTCTGGCCTAACTCGCGTCTGTGCCGCGAAAACTGATCGAGACACCGGAGGGTCAGGCATGATAGCTCCACACAGAACCCATCCAAAGATGGTTTCTAGCCCGACGAACTCACCAATATCCTTTTTGATCCGTTCTCCGAGGATGTGGGGAAACAGGTCAACACCGATAATCATGTCAATAGGCGCGGGCTTGTTGTAGTACGGGTCAGCCAGGGGGCGATCGAGGCACTGCGTCGGAACCGTATTAAGGAATGGAGCTGTTGGAATGGCCCCTGAAAATTTGGATACGACCAGGGCGGAGACCTCGATCTTGTTCAGTCTGTCACACGGGGGAGACAGCATTAGCAGACACACCTTGTCGGCGCAGCCTCCATCACTCTGGCCCATGCCAGTAACCGCAGCGTCTACTGGGTAGAAGGGGGGCTGGACCATGCTGAAGACACGCTCGGAGAGAAAAGTTGAATCGGCCCAGAGTCGATCAACGCCCGAATATGGTGATCCACACCACGATGGTGCAGAGTGACAATCGCAGTGCCTAAAAGGCCTCTGCCTGGGGTAGATGCAAAATAACTTTGAGCATTTGTGAGCTGGTTGCTCGTGGACGGACCCTCTGTGGCGCTGGATGGTGGGACTTGCGCAGCGGACGGCGAGGACACGGACACATCACTAGGATGAACAGCGTATGATGACGTTCCTTGCAGGTATGGCAATTATGCGCACTGGAGCAGCCCTTCACTTGATGACCGCGGGCAAAACAGTTCAGACAAAGTCCCTGCTGTCTAATGGTTTCCAGCCGCCTGTGAACAGGCATATCAAGAAAACTAGGGCAGAGCCGTATAGGGTGATTCTCCCGATGGCACAGCTTACAAGAAGCCGGTTTGAGCTGGGCTTTCGCGGGGAACGCTTGGACCTTCATCGTTGCAGAGGATTTGCGGGGGCCAAAGGGGATGGCTTGCACACTTGGGCCCGACTTATGTTCTTCGGTGGCATCCAGGACACGATACCGATCGGTAAGAAATTGGTTCAAATCGGACCAATTTGAGACGACAGTCTTATTTGGCACTGATTGCTCCCACAGGAGGATTGTGGCCTTCGGCAATTTGCTAGTGCAGATGGCGATAAGTAAGACATCCCAATTCTCCGTACTAACACCCGAACGCTCAAGCGCGGTAAGACCCCCTTGAAACGCAGTCTGCAGCTCTCGCAAGGATTTGCCCGACTCTTGTGCCACCGCGGGAATCTGAAGGAGTTGTCTGGCTTGAGTCATGACAAGCAGACGGCTATTTTCGTACCGTGCGGTGAGGTTCTCCCACGCGGCCTGGAAACCCTCATTCGTCAGGGGGGACTTAGCTACGATGGTTCTCGCTTCCCCTCGCGTCTTGGTGTTCAGGTGATAGAGCTTCTCCACTTGTGACAAGTACGGGTTGGCGATATAAATGGCAGCGAACAAATCGCGGAATGTGGGCCATGTTAGGCTGTCGCCATCAAATGTCTCCACCTCACACGGAGGAACTCTATGCCCCGCCGGCCTCGACGGAGCGGTGGGCTGACGCATAAGACTCGTCATCTGTGCCGAGAGCTGTTCGATGCGTTCTCCAAACAACGTCCCGCATCGCACATACGCCGCATAAGCGTATTCGTGCTTCGCCTTGATGCGGCTTATGTTTGCCAAGCTTTCCTCGTCGGTTTGGACTGTCAAGGCCTTGTGACAACGGGAGTGTTCCATCTCGACAGTTGACCACAGCGATTTGAGCTGCTCTAAGTGCATTTTAATGGAAAACAAGGGCACTTCAGAAGTTAGAGCTTCACTCTCCCGAGCTTCGAACAGAGTCAATGCGTCGCACGCCAGAATGAAATCGGAGAGGGACATTCTGGAGTGTTCTCTGCGCTGTTGTGATACGGATCGGGTGACGGGAGCGCCAGAACAGTGCGTCACAACAACGTGCGGGATCTGGGTCTGGGTTGAAAGCTTGGAACGACCTTTGTGTTCACTCGAGTCTTTAACCGAGAATCTGCGACCCTGAGGGAGGCTGGACGAAGACGGACGGGATCTTGGGGATTCGCTGCGGCTGCGAACAGACGAGAACTTGCGCGAAATATCCGTACGCTTCACGGTCGCCGGAGTTATCGGAGGCCGAACCTTCTCCGGAGTGGAAGAGGGAGACGAAAGACCGTTAGACTTCGGCGCAGTCTTGGACGGCTCCGTGGACATACTCAGGGGACGACCTTACCGTCGAACACCGAGTTTGTGGGTTTTGAGAAAATGAGGAAATGAGGAAAATTTGAGGAAATGAGAAGTGGACTGTATGAGGACGCAAGAGCTTTCTCACGGTGCACCGCAGGATTGCGGGAGAATTATCTCGCGTGCGGCTCGGAAACGGAGCCCTTTTAATGGGGATAGATGCGGAACAATATACGAACGCACGAGTGCGGATCAAAACTTGCACGTAGACAAAGCTAAATGATTACAAAACAAGTTTGTATGGATTCGTAAGTAACGCTGGGAGTACGTATAAAACAAAATACGGAGGAAATATATAAATAAAGATGTATAGGATGAAAGAAAATACGTTTTTGTATAAATCTGGATCTGGAAAAAATTATATATATAATTTATAAATATGGACGGATGTATAAATATGGGCCCGATAGTGCTGGAAAAAATATATATATGTATTTATTTATAAATATGGGCGGATATATATATGAGCGCAAAAGGCTGGCCGGAAAAATATATTTATAATTTTTGAGTATGAATGGATATATAAATATGGGCCCGATAGTGCTGGAAAAATATATATGTATTTAGTTATAAATATGGGCGGATATATAATTAGGCGAAAAAAGGGAATCGGAAATAATGTGATTTGAACTTGGCGCGCTTGAGCCGCCTATCGATATCACGACTCGACTCACGTGTCACCACTACTCCGAAAACAGCTGTCGGCCGTTGTTTATATTTTGATGTTGTTGTTTAATTATGTTAATAATTTTTTTGTTTGTGGTTGTGAAAAAAAAGAGAAACCCAATAACAAAAGAACGCTTTTACACACCGCGAGTGTTGTGCGCGAAGGCAAACAAAACAAACGATCAATGCATGTGGACAAATGCTTGATCTATGTATGTACGTACATGCATAAGTACACAGGTGAGTATATAGATATGTGTGCACACGCGTTGTTCACAACAAAAATAACGTAAGTAATTGTCATTTAATTGGAGGTGGGGTGGTGTTAAATCAATGCGCGACACCGAAATGGATTATGTGTTGTGGATATGTACATACATATGTGCAATGTATGACTATGTAAGTATGTATGTACATATGTAAGCAAGTGCACCGGTTTCCAAAGACGCGCGTGGGGAATTAATTTCGCACCTAATTCGAACGCGCAAGAAATCGCGGTGCATACGTTAAGTGCTATTAAAAAAAAAACAATATTTTTTTACCTTTTGTGTTGTGGTAAATGTGTGAAGGGATTATATGTACATGGATATGTACATATGCGCGTACATCAACAGATGACGATGTGTGTATGTACGTAGATACGCGCGTGCGGAAATTAGTTTGGCATTAAAAATAATTATTTCAACACATAAGAAAACGCGGTGAACACTTGGATTATTATTTTTTTTCTATTTTTTATAACACTTAAATATTTTTTGTTTTTAACCCTTTACGCGGACTTGGCAAACAGCTGTGGAAATTACATGTACATGTGAATGCATATGTAAAAGAGGTGGATTTGGACAAGTGCGGGGAAAAATATAAATAAAGAAATGGAAATGTAATGGAAAACGAGAACGTTGGACAAACACGCTAAGGATTAGGAACTACCATGGACCCTTGGAACAGGTCAGGTATGTACATACAATATGTAAAAGTGTGTAGGTCGCTATGGAGAAGCGGGAAAACCTCACACTTTTATTAGTATGTAGGGGCAAATGAAACGAATAATAAAATTTTGTACTTATCAGGAATTCCGCCGATGCAAGCTGGAGGAGCGGAAGGATATCCGGCTCGAAGGACCAATGTTTGTGGTGGGGCGGAAGGACCCGATATAGTATCAAGTGGTTGGCGGGTGCCAATATCTTCAGGGTCTCGTACGTGAGTAGAATGATTAAAACGCGCGAAAACTTCGTTTTAATTCTATGTTTGCTTTATTTAATTCACAAGATATACCGACACACACACGAAATGGTTCGGTTGGCAAAAAGTGACAAATCGCAAAATATAATATACAGGAGGTGAACGGGTGTTCGGGTGAAAATCTCGATTCAGTATAATGGCGATGCCCATTGGAAAAAACCCAGTGACCTCTCCTGGTGTGACCGTAGATGCCGAGGATCAAAAAACCCTCCTCACTCTTCACTGCTCTTCGCCGCTCACTGCTGTTCACCCGGTGGCGTGAACAGAGAGCAAGGCAAGAAGTTAGCTTTATAAGGCTGAGATTCAGAGTCTTTGGCTTTGGTTTAGCCAGAATTGGCCGGCATATCGATAATGCTCTGAAATGTTGATGACCTATCGATAAGTCATCGATATGGGTCTGATGGCGAAGTTTCCGCATGTGAGCTGGAAAGAGAGCGACATTTATTTGTAAACAATAGGAAAATATAGGTAAGTAAAAAAAATATAAAATTGACAATAGTAATAATTAACATAGAACATTTTAAAAATTAATATCAGATGCCATGCAGGAACATGGCGAGTTCATGAACGGTGGAGTATTCTGGCGACGACAGAGTAAAGCTGTTGGGTCGAGAACAGCTGGCGACCTTTGGCAGATTTTGTTGCTGCAAGGTTTTGCGAAACGATCCGTTTTGCATTTTTGTTGGTGTTGCTGCCCGACCGGGTTTGCTTGCAGGTAAGTGTTTGTTGATTAATTTAATTTTTTGTTTGACTGTGAAACATCATTTGTTGGACCAGGTAGAGAACTTGTGTAGGTAATTTTCCGTTTTATTCATGGCTACAAGGGCGTTTTTATCGGTCGAGATGAAAATAGTATCGTCAGCATATGTAGAGAGCAGAGTGTCACCGTGTTTATAGGTCGGGTAATATTCGATCAGGGTTTCATGCTCAACTATGAACTTTGGAATTGGCATGTCTGACGAGTATATGTTGTATAGCAGGGGTCCCAAAACACTACCCTGAGGGATTCCTGCTAAAATTTTCCCATCACGGGACATAATACCATGGTTACCGCGAACGGAGAACGTGCGATCCTTGAGGTAACTGTCCAGAACTTTGTATAGGTTAATAGGTAGTAGCTTTATCAACTTGTTACGCAGACCGCAGTGCCAAACTTTGTCAAACGCTTCTGTAATATCGATGAATATAGCCGATCCATACAGTTTGTCCTCAAAAGCTCTCTGGAGGAATTGTGTAACGCGAGCTAGTTGATGCTCGGCCCCATGAAATTTGCGGAATCCAAATTGGTGGTTAGGTATGGATTGTGAAAGACGGTTACATTTAAGGAGCCTCTTGGCAAGCATGGATTCAAGTATTTTGAGAAAGCAGGAAGCAAGCTTATGGGGCGATACGAGCTAGCTTCAGAAATTGTTTTTTTTGGTTTTTTTACCATGACAACTATGGCTTTTTTCCACACTAGGGGGAAGTGGCCAAAACGTAGGATGCTGTTGTATATTTTGAGTAAGAAGATGATAGCTTTGAGTGGGAGAACTTTGATTAGGGCATTGTTGATCCTATCATATCCTGGTGCTTTTTTGTTGATTAAGCTATCAATCTCTTTTTTTAGTTCAGAGAGAGTGATGGGCTTGACAAAAGGTGAGTTGCTGGAGTCAAAGTTGGCGAAGGAGCTAGCGATGGAGTGGTGGGTTTTACATGCATACTCCATGAGCATTTTTTGGGCAAGGATGGCATTTGTTTCCTCGTTGATTTTGGCCCTGTCAAGGGAGATATTTGTCAAGTTGGGAGAGAAACGCTTCTCTAACTGGTCAGTAAACAGCTCCATTTTACCTTCAGGTGATCTTGTCCATGCATGCTTCTTGTCTACTCCGCTAGGGATCCTAAGAGGCCAGTTAGGAAGGGGCTGCCGTTTTAGTTTGTTGGTTAATTGCCACAGCTTGTGGGGTCTGTACCGATCAGAGGAGTCTATTTTACATAGTTTTTTATTTAAGTGTTTGTTTTTTGATAGGCTTATTTCTTTGTTTAGTATATTTTAATGTTTTTTTACGTTCAAAGTTTCGTGAGAGGCATTATATCAATTTTATTTAATTTTTTTGTTTTAATAATTTGTGCAATTTTTTATTTATAGGTATGGCTTCTCCGATTCGGTACGATTCGTATTTGGCAGGTCTCTTCGTAGAGGTTTAGTGGCCAGGGCTGCAGCATGGTGACTATTGTTTGTGAAGATATTAATCGCGTCCTCAATGTCTAATCCAGATTCGATTTCCATATTTAGGTGGAGGGAGTCGCTGAGGGTGTTTTGGAACAGTTTAATGTTAGATCCTACAGGCAAAAGTCTTCGATTGTCAGGAAGTAAGTTTGGGTGCTGGTCCATCGTGATGTGTACAAAAACAGGTAAGTGGTCAGAGGATAGTTCGCATATAGCTTGAGTACTTAATCTGTTGTGGTTTATTCCAGAATAAACTCCAAAGTCAATGGCTGAGGGATTTTTTCGCCGGTCGTGTGGGAAATGAGTAGGACCACCCGTCGCCAGGATGTCCAGTTTCTTGTCAGCCTGGATCACATCAAGGAGAGTTCTGCCGCGTTTACATGACCTTGAATTACCCCACTTTTTAAGGTAAGGCGTTTGATCCGCCTGGCCTCAGTCTTTCGATTGAGGCAGCTTTTTATTTTTTGCCCTTTCACCTACAAGGGTATATAGCAAAAATTAAAATTTAAAAGGCCGTTACAGCAGCAGGGGCGGGGGGATTAAAATTATCTTAAAACTAGATTAATACTAAATAAAAAATATACAATAAGACATTAGATTAACATTTAGTTTTTAGCGATTTAGGTAAGATAGTTTGTAGTATGATAGATTTAAGATTATGTTACTTTTAGCATAAGTAGTCAAGTAGGTAGCAATTTTTTAATAATAAACTTGGCGAATAAGAATTTGGTGCTAAGGTGGCTACAAAAACGTGGCGATTAATGTCGGGGGAAAAAACTGGTTTTCCCCCACACTGGAGAAAAAAGTAGGGAGACCCATATTTTGGGTCTGAGTAACACTAGTTTTTTAGCTTGGCCGTTGGCGCATCAATTGCGAGCAAGGCTTAGCTTTAAAGGCTAAAAGTTTTAGAGCAGTTAGCTTTTAGTTGAGTTAGCTTTATAGGCTAGAAGTTTTAGAGCAATTAGCTTTTAGTGGAGAAAAACATAAAGAGACCAAATATTTAAGTAAAATAAGCCAACATTGGCTAGAGTCGTAAGGCATCATTGAGAGCAAGGCAAGAAGTTAGCTTTATAAGGCTGAGATTCAGAGTCTTTGGCTTTGGTTTATCCAGAATTGGCCGGCATATCGATAATGCTCTGAAATGTTGATGACCTATCGATAAGTCATCGATATGGGTCTGATGGCGAAGTTTCCGCATGTGAGCTGGAAAGAGAGCGACATTTATTTGTAAACAATAGGAAAATATAGGTAAGTAAAAAAAATATAAAATTGACAATAGTAATAATTAACATAGAACATTTTAAAAATTAATATCAGATGCCTTGCAGGAACATGGCGAGTTCATGAACGGTGGAGTATTCTGGCGACGACAGAGTAAAGCTGTTGGGTCGAGAACAGCTGGCGACCTTTGGCAGATTTTGTTGCTGCAAGGTTTTGCGAAACGATCCGTTTTGCATTTTGTTGGTGTTGCTGCCCGACCGGGTTTTCTTGCAGGTAAGTGTTTGTTGATTAATTTAATTTTTTGTTTGTTTTCAGGTACTGGTGATTTGGCTTTGGCCAGTTTTGTTGGCCGCATGTTGGTATTTGGTGAGTACCGCTGACTTTTAGCTTTGTCGATAATTATAGTTGTTTTAATTTTAGTTGTTTCGCCGTTTTCAGGTACGTCTAGTGTATAAATAGGGGTTGCTGCTGTAGGCGAGTAATTTACAGGTGAGTATTTTGTTGATTTGGTATATTTTTGTAACAATTTTTGCTTTCTTTCAGGTGCAGGCGCATTAGTTGCACCCAATGGGGCGGCTGCCAGACGAGATTTAGCACCAGAAAGTGTAGGAGGGGCTGCAAAAGGTGCTGCTAAAGACTGCAGCTGGCTTTCATATAAGTTTATGGTTTTTTTAGAGCGATTTTTTGTTGATATTTTTTGGCTTTCAGGTGTAGCCGCTGCTTGAGGACCAGGACCTGCTGCTGCTGATGACTATAATTTGCAGGTAAGTTTGTGTGAATTTTAGGTGATTTTTCTAACGATTTGTGTTTTTTTCCAGGTGCAGGCGCTAGCAGAGGACGAGATGGACCAGATGATTGCCAAGATGCTGCACGAGGACTCGCAGGCGGTGCTGCTGCTGGCTGACATGGATTAACGGGTGAGTTTTTGTGATTTTTCGGAGATTTAGATAATGATTTTATTTTATTTTCAGATGGACGAGCTGCAGACGGACTAGCTTGACAAGATGCTGGACGACGTAGATGAGACGATGCATACGACGTTGGACAAGGAGCTGCTGTTTGCTGTAGTGTATTTTCAGGTGAGCATTTGTAGATTTTAGTTCATTTATTTTAAGATTTGTTTTATTTTCAGGTACTGGTGCATTAGATGAGCGGAAATCTGGACAGGTCGACTGGCGAGGTGGTGCAGACGGTTGCTGGTGGACTTCAGGTAAGTTTTTGTTAGCGTTAGATTGCATATTCATTGTCTCATGCCCAAATTTTCTTTCCTTTTCATGATTCATTTGCCTTTCTTGCCGCTCTGGGCGCTGGTCAACGACAAATTTTGCCAGTTCAGCCTTATAAAAGGCACAGCTCACATAGGTGGCTCTATGGCCATCTCCGCAGATGCCACACTTTCGAGATTGGCCATCAGGAGAGGGGCATTTGTCGGATTTGTGCTGGCCAGCACAGACGGAGCAGAGCGGGGAAGGCAGCAGTACCTGGCTGTATGGCCAAAGAGGAGGCAGTTTTTGCATTGGGGAATCTCCCTTCGGCCCCTTTGCCTCTCGACGCGTACCTCCTGGCTGCCTAGGACCTTAATTTTAAGTATTTCATCATGTTTATTGTCATTATGTTTGTTAATTTCAATTAAAAAGACATTCATTGGCCTCTTAGTTCTGTAGTTTGTTAGTCTTTTGATGTATTTTGTCTCAAATCCTAGCTTTTTCAGGTCACGACGGATAGCTTCGCATTCAGTGGAGTGGTGTAGATTCAAGATGGCAAATCTAGCACCTCGTTCCCATCTGGGCTGGTGAGTAAAAAAGGCAAATTTGTTTGCCTCCAGGGTAGCTTTTATTTTGCCATAGGTGTCCATTGTTTTGGCCGTGATTTGAGTCAGGCCGTTACTCAGCCGGGCCAGGTGATAAAGGGAGAGAATTTCCAATTCTCTCTTTTTTTTTACTTGTATGGCCGCAGTTGCAAAGCCAAGTGGTTGGCTCCCGAAGGAGTCAACCATCTTTTATTGTTTTTCGCCCCCTATCAGGAAGCATATACAATTACAATAAAAACGAGCTTAGAAATAATTTACAATGGCTTATTAATAGTGTGAATGATTAATATATAAGACATAATGTTTGTTGGGTGTTACTGGTAGGACAAAAAAAAAATTGTGGGAAATTTACATGGGAAATTTTTTACATGCAAGTAAATAAATGCTTCTGGGTTATACCAAGGGCCATAAAAACAACTAGAGGATCAAGAACCAGTTGCAAGCTGCAATAATTATAAAGAATATAGTATTTACAAATATTGTTCATTAATAGTGATTAGTATAATTGTTTCTTGCAGGTTATCAGTTCGAATCATATCGATTCATGGCGTCATTGCAGTTGGCAAAATCATTGAGGCAGCGCTCTTATTGTCAGGAAAATTCACTCTTATAGGCAAGAAGTGAGTAATATGTGTTGTTTTTTTTGTCATAGGCAAACATTTCGGCTTATTTCTGTCTCTCTTCTCGGATTGGACTATGTGAGACCCCAGAACAATGTATGCGTGCCCTTCAGCCCCAGTATTGGAGGTTTTGGGCCGTCAGGAGAGCTTGTTTGCCTGTGGAGTGGCAGCACAGTAGGCTAGCAATTGGTGCGCGGCACTGGAGAAGCATCTGTTCCATCTACAGGCTCGTTTGGAGGAAAATAACTAGGAGCGGGAGGGCCAAATCCCTTCGACCGCAATGTAGTGCTTGAGCAGGCATTGCTTGGATGATAGGTCCATATTGACTGCCTGCTGGCCAGGCCTGGTACAGGCTGGCTGAAAGCGGGAGGGCCAAGTCCCTTTAACCGCTGTATGGAGATTTTGTCAAGGTCAGCTGGCTGAAAGTGAGTAAGTAAAGAATTAGCAGTTTTTTGCACCTTCATGGGTGGTAATCTCTCATTTCTCATCTCTCATTTTCGTTTCAGCTACTTTCAATCTCATTCAGGAGCTCGTTTTCAACTCGCTCAAGATTTTTGAGAGTTGGTCATCATTAAGGGTGAATCTTTCCCCAGGCTTGAGTGGAGGCAGGACAAGTCGCTGGATTTGGATTGGCTGGCCCTTCAATCGCTCTTCTATGTACGCGCGATTTCGTGTGCCTCTTTTAAAATCTCGAAACAGGCCGTTGATCACGTGTACTTCCATGCGCACAACAGGTTTGTTTAGTTTCGATTTTTCCTCCTTTTGTTTTTTGAGTTCGTTTCTCTCAATAATTTTTTGTTATCTTAGGTGGCAATCGAATCTGATGAGAGATGGGGCGCCATCAAAATGGGCCGTCGCCTCCCGCATTGCATGCCGATCTAGATGAGTAGTTGGAGATTGCTGCTGCTGTGTGTCAACGGAAGATGAAGTCCGTAGCTGGGAGGCCTGTGCTGCTGGGTGGTGCTGCTGGACGACCACTTGATGCTGCTGCGTATCCATTTGCGGTGAGTATTGAATATTTGCTGTCATTGGTGGAGCTGGAATGTCAGTTTGCTGCTGCTGAGTGTCAGCAAAAGATGAAGCCCGTAGCTGAGAGACTTGTGCTGCGGGCTGATGCTGCTGGCCAGCCAGTTGATGCTGATTCAGCTCCGCCAATAGCTGAAGATGTTGTATATTAGCTGCATTTGAGGAACTGGAATAGTTTTCTGCCGTTGAGTGTCAGCAGAAGATGAGGCCCGTAGCTGGGAGGCCTGTGTTGCGGGCTGGTGCTGCTGACCAATAAGTTTATGCTGCTGCTGCGCCATAATTTGCTGTGAACATTGTATACTTGCTGCAGTTTGAGGAACTGGAGTCTGAGATTGCTGCTGCTGACTGTCAGCAGTGGTTGACGCCTGTTGCTGAGAGGCCTGTGCTGTGGGCTGGTGCTGCTGGCCATCTGATTGATGCTGCTGCTGCGTCGCCAATATCTGTAGATATTGTATATTTGCTGACATAGGAGCTAGATTTGTGGATTGCTGCTGCTGGTGTCGATAGGAGTTGACACCTGAAACTGAAAGCCTGTGCTGGAGGCTGACGCTGCTGTCCAACCATTTGATGCTGCTGCTGCATCGCTATTTGCTGTAGATGATGTATACTTGATGCAATTTGATGAACTGGAGTTGCTGTCTGCTGTTGTCGTGTGTTTGCAGGAGATGACGCCTGTAGCTGAGAGGCCGGTGCTGCGGTCTGGTGCTGTTGGCCAGCTGGTTGATGCAGCTGCTGCAACGCTAAATGCTGCAGGTGTTGTGTGTTTGCAGTACTTAGAGGAAACGTGGTTGTAGTTAGCTGTTGCTGGGTGCTATTTGTGGTAAGAAAGTTCTGTGTTGGTGCTGCACATTGCTGCTGGTTTGGCTGTTGAGTGAGATGAGGTGTATTTCGGGCTGCTACCATTTTCTCTAGTTGAATAGAGTATCTAGGCCAGGAGAGCCTTGTAGGAGTAAAGGTTTTTCCAGGATATTCCTTACTTCTACATTTGGGTGTTCTAGAGTGGAGATAGCAAATCTTACGCAAGCCGAGTCATATTTGAGTTCCATGGATTTAACATTATGTTTGTCGCGAATATAGGCATTTGTGCTGAATATATCCGAGTCAGTAATTTTTCTCAGCAGTTTGTTGTGCGTTCCACAGATTTTTTTGAATAGAGTTTCCGAAACAAGGCTGCCCCATACAGGAATAGCATACGTTAGAATGGGAACAATAATTTGCTTAAATATTGTGACTTTACATCTTGTGCTGAGGGAGCTCTTTACGCCAACAAGCCATTTTAGGCGATGATAGATAGCTTTAGCTTGAATACATAGGTGGTGACTCCTAGATATTTATATTGATTAGCGTTTTTTTATAGGTTTTTCATTGATTTTTATTAGGTAAGATCTTAGAGCAGGGGAGATGTTTCGTTTTGTGTATAGGACACGAATAGTCTTATCATTATTTATCGTAAAGCACCATTTAGTTGACCATTTGGTGAATTCATTTAGGTATTTTTGCGTTTCCTGATGGCCATGTAGGCATTTTTATCAGTAGATACGATTATAGTATCATCTGCGAACGTTGACAGTAGGATGTCAGGGTTCTTCTTGGTTTCACCTGATACCATGAGGAAGTCGTGTTCAAAGATATAATCAGAAATTGGCATGTCAGACGAATAAACATTGAAGAGAAGGGGGCCCAGAACACTGCCCTGTGTATTCCTGCAGTGATTTGCCAATTCTGGAATATTTGTCATCTGTGCCCCTGACTGTGAACGATCTATCCTGCAGATAGCTTTCAAGAATCTTGAACAAGCAGTAAGGCAGGAGTTTGGCCAGTTTATTCAATAATCCTAAGTGCCACACTTTATCAAATGCTTCAGTAATGTTACAATATAGCAGAGCTGTATTCTTTTTGTTCGAGTGATTTTTGTAGTAACTGTGTGACCCTTGCGAGTTGGTGTTCAGTGCTGTGGTTTTTACGAAAGCCAAATTGATGGTTTGGAATTGCTTTGCGAAAAGTTGAATACAAATTATATTGTTCAGACCAAAGATTAAAAAGGGGGCAACGTTACAAGGTCAAGGACAATATCGAAACTATTCACACGAAATACGTTTTGGATGGCAAAGCAACGATTGCTTTCAAGAAGCCCTCACTGAATCTGTTGATTAAATGTGATCCCATTCAGCTGAAGGGATTCCTGCAGACGCTTAAACTGGGTATGGATGCAAGGATGTCATCAATTTGAGACTAAATACAGTCACTGCCATGGCACAAAAATCAAAGTTACAGACGAAAATGGCTATAAATCGTCACAGTGACTATCCCATCAAGGCCTTTCCTCGATATCTACAATCCCTAACAATAGACAATACGCAATTGGTTAAATTGAGCTATCATATATGCTCCTTACGGAATCTAACCCACCTGGATGTATCCAACAATAAGTTGCGTAAGGTAAGGAAATAAATGAAAGACAACTTTAGCATCTTCAAACTAAATTTAAATTTCCAGTTACCTGTTGAACTGGGGAGATTACACTTGAGCAAGCTCGTCCTCCATGACAATAATCTGGGTGAAATGGACGATTGGTCATTTCTAAATGGCAGCAAATTACGAGACTCCCTGCGCGAATTGGATTTATCGGCCAACGATTTGACATGTTTGCCTTTGCCTGTGGTCAAGTGCCACGAATTGGTTAACTTGAATCTCAATTACAATAATTTGACTCATCTACCCTTTGCCATACGTCGCCTGAGAAGATTACGCTCGCTTTACGTATCGGAAAACAAATTAAAATCCCTGCCAGCTGCCATAGATGATTTACGTATTGAATCTGGATGTTTGGCGTAATTCATTCAAGGGTCTCAATGTCTTGGA
>NW_025814524.1:0-45437 GCF_018902025.1 Drosophila willistoni | reverse complement strand
AGTCTATTTTACATAGTTTTTTTATTTAAGTGTTTTGGTTTTTTGATAGGCTTATTTCTTTGTTTAGTATATTTTAATGTTTTTTTACGTTCCAAAGTTTCGTGAGAGGCATTATATCAATTTTATTTTATTTTTTTGTTTTAATAATTTGTGCATTTTTTTATTTATAGGTATGGCTCCTCCGATTCGGTACGATTCGTATTTGGCAGGTCCCTTCGTAGAGGTTTAGTGGCCAGGGCTGCAGCATGGTGACTATTGTTTGTGAAGATATTAATCGCGTCCTCAATGTCTAATCCAGATTCGATTTCCATATTTAGGTGGAGGGAGTCGCTGAGGGTGTTTTGGAACAGTTTAATGTTAGATCCTACAGGCAAAAGTCTTCGATTGTCAGGAAGTAAGTTTGGGTGCTGGTCCATCGTGATGTCTACAAAAACAGGTAAGTGGTCAGTACTTAATCTGTTGTGGTTTATTCCAGAATAAACTCCAAAGTCCATGGCTGAGGCTTTTTTTCGCCGGTCGTGTGGGAAATGAGTAGGACCACCCGTCGCCAGGATGTCCAGTTTCTTGTCAGCCTGGATCACTTCAAGGAGAGTTGTGCCGCGTTTACATGACCTTGAATTACCCCACTTTTTAAGGTAGGGCGTTTGATCCGCCTGGCCTCAGTCTTTCGATTGAGGCCGCTTTTTATTTTTTGCCGTTTCACCTACAAGGGTATATAGCAAAAATTTAAATTTAAAAGGCCGTTACAGCAGCAGGGGCGGGGGATTAAATTATCTTAAAACTAGATTAATACTAAATAAAAAATATACAATAAGACATTAGATTAACATTTAGTTTTTAGCGATTTAGGTAGATAGTTTGTAGTATGATAGATTTAAGATTATGTTACTTTTAGCATAAGTAGTCAAGTAGGTAGCAATTTTGTAATAATAAATAAACTTGGCGAATAAGAATTTGGTGCTAAGGGTGGCTACAAAAACGTGGCGATAAATGTCGGGGAAAAAACTGGTTTTCCCCACACTGGAGAAAAAAGTAGGGAGACCCATATTTTGGGTCTGAGTAACACTAGTTTTTTAGCTTGGCCGTTGGCGCATCAATTGCGAGCAAGGCTTGGCTTTAAAGGCTAAAAGTTTTAGAGCAGTTTACTTTTAGTTGAGTTAGCTTTATAGGCTAGAAGTTTTAGAGCAATTAGCTTTTAGTGTGGGGAAAACATAAAGAGACCAAATATTTAAGTAAAATAAGCCAATATTGGCTAGAGTCGTAAGGCATCATTTGAGAGCAAGGCCAGAAGTTAGCTTTATAAGGCTGAGATTCAGAGTCTTTGGCTTTGGTTTAGCCGGAATTGGCCGGCATATCGATAATGCTCTGAAATGTTGATGACCTATCGATAAGTCATCGATATGGGTCTGATGGCGAAGTTTCCGCATGTGAGCTGGAAAGAGAGCGACATTTATTTGTAAACAATAGGAAAATATAGGTAAGTAAAAAAAATATAAAATTGACAATAGTAATAATTAACATAGAACATTTTAAAAATTAATTTCAGATGCCTTGCAGGAACATGGCGAGTTCATGAACGGTGGAGTATTCTGGCGACGACAGAGTAAAGCTGTTGGGTCGAAAACAGCTGGCGACCTTTGGCAGATTTTGTTGCTGCAAGGTTTTGCGAAACGATCCGTTTTGCATTTTTGTTGGTGTTGCTGCCCGACCGGGTTTGCTTGCAGGTAAGTATTTGTTGATTAATTTAATTTTTTGTTTGTTTTCAGGTACTGGTGATTTGGCTTTGGCCAGTTTTGTTGGCCGCATGTTGGTATTTGGTGAGTACCGCTGACTTTTAGCTTTGTCGATAATTATAGTTGTTTTAATTTTAGTTGTTTCGCCCGTTTTCAGGTACGTCTAGTGTATAAAACCCTGCTGTATGAGAGTAATTTACAGGTGAGCATTTTGTTGATTTGGTATATTTTTGTAACAATTTTTGCTTTCTTTCAGGTGCAGGCGCATTAGTTGCACCCAATGGGGCGGCTGCCAGACGAGATTTAGCACCAGAAAGTGTAGGAGGGGCTGCAAAAGGTGCTGCTAAAGACTGCAGCTGGCTTTCAGATAAGTTTATGGTTTTTTTAGAGCGATTTTTTGTTGATATTTTTTGGCTTTCAGGTGTAGCCGCTGCTTGAGGACCAGGAGGACCAGGACCTGCTGCTGCTGATGACTATAATTTGCAGGTAAGTTTGTGTGAATTTTAGGTGATTTTTCTAACGATTTGTGTTTTTTTCCAGGTGCAGGCGCTAGCAGAGGACGAGATGGACTAGATGATTGCCAGATGCTGCACGAGGACTCGCAGGCGGTGCTGCTGCTGGCTGACATGGATTAACGGGTGAGTTTTTGTGATTTTTCGGAGATTTAGATAATGATTTTATTTTATTTTCAGATGGACGAGCTGCAGACGGACTAGCTTGACAAGATGCTGGACGACGTAGATGAGACGATGCATACGACGTTGGACAAGGAGCTGCTGTTTGCTGTAGTGTATTTTCAGGTGAGCATTTGTAGATTTAGTTCATTTTATTTTAAGATTTGTTTTATTTTCAGGTACTGGTGCATTAGATGAGCGGAAATCTGGACAGGTCGACTGGCGAGGTGGTGCAGACGGTTGCTGGTGGACTTCAGGTAAGTTTTTGTTAGCGTTAGATTGCATATTCATTGTGTCATGCCCAAATTTTCTTTCCTTTTCATGATTCATTTGCCTTTCTTGCCGCTCTGGGCGCTGGTCAACGACAAATTTTGCCAGTTCAGCCTTATAAAAGGCACAGATCCTATAGGTGGCTCTATGGCCATCTCCGCAGTTGCCACACTTTGGAGATTGGCCATCAGGAGAGGCGCATTTGTCGGATTTGTGCTGGCCAGCACAGACGGAGCAGAGCGGGGGAAGGCAGCAGTACCTGGCTGTATGGCCAAAGAGGAGGCAGTTTTTGCATTGCGGAATCTCCCTTCGGCCCCTTTGCCTCTCGACGCGTACCTCCTGGCTGCCTAGGACCTTAATTTTAAGTATTTCATCATGTTTATTGTCATTATGTTTGTTAATTTCAATTAAAAAGACATTCATTGGCCTCTTAGTTCTGTAGTTTGTTAGTCTTTTGATGTATTTTGTCTCAAATCGTAGCTTTTTCAGGTCACGACGGATAGCTTCGCATTCAGTGGAGTGGTGTAGATTCAAGATGGCAAATCTAGCACCTCGTTCCCATCTGGGCTGGTGAGTAAAAAAGGCAAATTTGTTTGCCTCCAGGGTAGCTTTTATTTTGCCATAGGTGTCCATTGTTTTGGCCGTGATTTGAGTCAGGCCATTACTCAGCCGGGCCAGGTGATAAAGGGAGAGAATTTCCAATTCTCTCTTTTTTTTTACTTGTATGGCCGCAGTTGCAAAGCCAAGTGGTTGGCTCCCGAAGGAGTCAACCATCTTTTATTGTTTTTCGCCCCCTATCAGGAAGCATATACAATTACAATAAAAACGAGCTTAGAAATAATTTACAATGGCTTATTAATAGTGTGAATGATTAATATATAAGACATAATGTTTGTTGGGTGTTACTGGTAGGACAAAAAAAAAATTGTGGGAAATTTACATGGGAAATTTTTTACATGCAAGTAAATAAATGCTTACTGGGTTTTACCAAGGACCATAAAAACAACTAGAGGATCAAGAACAAGTTGCAAGCTGCAATAATTATAAAGAATATAGTATTTACAAATATTGTTCATTAATAGTGATTAGTATAATTGTTTCTTGCAGGTTATCAGTTCGAATCATATCGATTCATGGCGTCATTGCAGTTGGCAAAATCATTGAGGCAGCGCTCTTATTGTCAGGAAAATTCCCTCTTATAGGCAAGAAGTGAGTAACATGTGTTGTTTTTTTTGTCATAGGCAAACATTTCGGCTTATTTCCGTCTCTCTTCTCGGATTGGACTATGTGAGACCCCAGAACAATGTATGCGTGCCCTTCAGCCCCAGTATTGGAGGTTTTGGGCCGTCAGGAGAGCTTGTTTGCCTGTGGAGTTGCAGCACAGTAGGCTAGCAATTGGTGCGCGGCACTGGAGAAGCATCTGTTCCATCTACAGGCTCGTTTGGAGAAAAATAACTAGGAGCGGGAGGGCCAAATCCCTTCGACCGCAATGTAGTGCTCGAATTGCTTGGATGATAGGTCCATATTGACTGCCTGCTGGCCAGGCCTGGTACAGGCTGGCTGAAAGCGGGAGGGCCAAGTCCCTTTAACCGCTGTATGGAGATTTTGTCAAGGTCAGCTGGCTGAAAGTGAGTAAGTAAAGAATTAGCAGTTTTTTGCACCTTCATGGGTGGTAATCTCTCATTTCTCATCTCTCATTTTCGTTTCAGCTTCTATGCTACTTTCAATCTCATTCAGGAGCTCGTTTTCAACTCGCTCAAGATTTTTTGAGAGTTGGTCATCATTAAGGGTGAATCTTTCCCCAGGCTTGAGTGGAGGCAGGACAAGTCGCTGGATTTGGATTGGCTGGCCCTTCAATCGCTCTTCTATGTACGCGCGATTTCGTGTGCCTCTTTTAAAATCTCGAAACAGGCCGTTGATCACGTGTCCTTCCATGCGCACAACAGGTTTGTTTAGTTTCGATTTTTCCTCCTTTTGTTTTTTGAGTTCGTTTCTCTCAATAATTTTTTGGTACCTTAGGTGGCAATCGAATCTGATGAGAGATGGGGCGCCATCAAAATGGGCCGTCGCCTCCCGCATTGCATGCCGATCTAGATGAGTAGTTGGAGATTGCTGCTGCTGTGTGTCAACGGAAGATGAAGTCCGTAGCTGAAAGGCCTGTGCTGCTGGGTGGTGCTGCTGGACGACCATTTGATGCTGCTGCGTATCTATTTGCGGTGAGTATTGAATATTTGCTGTCATTGGTGGAGCTGGAATGTCAGATTGCTGCTGCTGAGTGTCAGCAAAAGATGAAGCCCGTAGCTGAGAGACTTGTGCTGCGGGCTGATGCTGCTGGCCAGCCAGTTGATGCTGATTCAGCACCGCCAATAGCTGAAGATGTTGTATATTAGCTGCATTTTGAGGAACTGGAATAGTTTTCTGCCGTTGAGTGTCAGCAGAAGATGAGGCCCGTAGCTGGGAGGCCTGTGTTGCGGGCTGCTGCTGCTGACCAATAAGTTTATGCTGCTGCTGCGCCATAATTTGCTGTGAACATTGTATACTTGCTGCAGTTTGAGGAACTGGAGTCTGAGATTGCTGCTGCTGACTGTCAGCAGTGGTTGACGCCTGTTGCTGAGAGGCCTGTGCTGTGGGCTGGTGCTGCTGGCCATCTGATTGATGCTGCTGCTGCGTCGCCAATATCTGTAGATATTGTATATTTGCTGACATAGGAGGAGCTAGATTTGTGGATTGCTGCTGCTGTGTGTCGATAGGAGTTGACACCTGAAACTGACAGGCCTGTGCTGGAGGCTGACGCTGCTTTCAAACCACTTGATGCTGCTGCTGCATCGCTATTTGCTGTAGATGATGTATACTTGATGCAATTTGATGAACTGGAGTTGCTGTCTGCTGTTGTCGTGTGTTTGCAGGAGATGACGCCTGTAGCTGAGAGGCCTGTGCTGCGGTCTGGTGCTGCTGGCCAGCTGGTTGATGCAGCTGCTGCAACGCTAAATGCTACAGGTGTTGTGTGTTTGCAGTACTTAGAGGAAACGTGGTTGTAGTTAGCTGTTGCTGGGTGCTATTTGTGGTAAGAAAGTTCTGTGTTGGTGCTGCACATTGCTGCTGGTTTGGCTGTTGAGTGAGATGAGGTGTATTTCGGGCTGCTACCATTTTCTCTAGTTGAATAGAGTATCTAGGCCAGGAGAGCCTTGTAGGAGTAAAGGGTTTTTCCAGGATATTCCTTACTTCTACATTTGGGTGTTCTAGAGTGGAGATAGCAAGCCAAGTCATATTTGAGTTCCATGGATTTAACATTATGTTTGTCGCGAATATAGGCATTTGTGCTGAATATATCCGAGTCAGTAATTTTTCTCAGCAGTTTGTTGTGCGTTCCACAGATTTTTTTGAATAGAGTTTCCGAAATAAGGCTGCCCCATACAGGAATAGCATACGTTAGAATGGGAACAATAATTTGCTTAAATATTGTGACTTTACATCTTGTGCTGAGGGAGCTCTTTACGCCAACAAGCCATTTTAGGCGATGATAGATAGCTTTAGCTTGAATACATAGGTGGTGACTCCTAGATATTTATATTCATTAGCGTTTTTTATAGGTTTTTCATCGATTTTTATTAGGTAAGATCTTAGAGCAGGGGAGATGTTTCGTTTTGTGTATAGGACACGAATAGTCTTATAATTATTTATCGTAAAGCACCATTTAGTTGACCATTTGGTGAATTCATTTAGGTATTTTTGCGTTTTCCTGATGGCCATGTAGGCATTTTTATCAGTAGATACGATTATAGTATGATCTGCGAACGTTGACAGTAGGATGTCAGGGTTCTTCTTGGTTTCACCTGATACCATGAGGAAGTCGTGTTCAAAGATATAATCAGGAATTGGCATGTCAGACGAATAAACATTGAAGAGAAGGGGGCCCAGAACACTGCCCTGGGGTATTCCTGCAGTGATTTTGCCAATTCTGGAATATGTGTCATCGTGCCCCTGACTGTGAACGATCTATCCTGCAGATAGCTTTCAAGAATCTTGAACAAGCAGTAAGGCAGGAGTTTGGCCAGTTTATTCAATAATTCTAAGTGCCACACTTTATCAAATGCTTCAGTAATGTCTACAAATACAGCAGAGCTGTATTCTTTTTGTTCGAGTGATTTTTGTAGTAACTGTGTGACCCTTGCGAGTTGATGTTCAGTGCTGTGGTTTTTACGAAAGCCAAATTGATGGTTTGGAATTGCTTTGCGAAAAGTTGAATACAAATTATATTGTTCACACCAAAGATTAAAAAGGGCAAGGTTACAAGGTCAAGGACAATATCCAAACTATTCACACGAAATACGTTTTGGATGGCAAAGCAACGATTGCTTTCAAGAAGCCCTCACTGAATCTGTTGATTAAATGTGATCCCATTCAGCTGAAGGGATTCCTGCAGACGCTTAAACTGGGTATGGAAGGCAAGGATGTCATCAATTTGAGACTAAATACAGTCACTGCCATGGCACAAAAATCAAAGTTACAGACGAAAATGGCTATAAATCGTCACAGTGACTATCCCATCAAGGCCTTTCCTCGATATCTACAATCCCTAACAATAGACAATACGCAATTGGTTAAATTGAGCTATCATATATGCTCCTTACGGAATCTAACCCACCTGGATGTATCCAACAATAAGTTGCGTAAGGTAAGGAAATAAATGAAAAGACAACTTTTAGCATCTTCAAAACTAAATTTAAATTTCCAGTTACCTGTTTAACTGGGGAGATTACACTTGAGCAAGCTCGTCCTCCATGACAATAATCTGGGTGAAATGGACGATTGGTCATTTCTAAATGGCAGCAAATTACGAGACTCCCTGCGCGAATTGGATTTATCGGCCAACGATTTGACATGTTTGCCTTTGCCTGTGGTCAAGTGCCACAAATTGGTTAACTTGAATCTCAATTACAATAATTTGACTCATCTACTCTTTGCCATACGTCGCCTGAGAAGATTACGCTCGCTTTACGTGTCGGAAAACAAATTAAAATCCCTGCCAGCTGCCATAGATGATTTACGTATTGAAATCTTGGATGTTTGGCGTAATTCATTCAAGGGTCTCAATGTCTTGGAGGCTCATCGCCTGGCCTTTGCTTCCGATGCGGACGGAGCTTCAACTCATTCGCCTGAACCTCTCTGGCTTCAAGCTGTGGCCTAATATGAACTGCCAATCGATTCCCTGCCAGCCTTACTCATTCAACTAATTGCCGAGGCACCAAAATGTTCCTGTGGCAAATTGTGCGATGCTTTAGACAAGATGCACATTATCGAACGTGTTGGTCAACCGAAATTTGTAAATATTAAAAATCTTACCTATAGTCGAGAGCACATGATCTATTCTGATGTTGTCATATGTGGCAACAATTGTAGTATAAGCAACCAATGTAAGAACCTATTCTCAGCTCTAATTAACTGATATTAGCCTATTATGCCAATGTGCCAAACAAAAAGTGGAATTAATATTTAAATATTATGAATAAGTAAATGAAAGAAAAACCTCATAGTACTGTGATCTTGTTAATCTGTTTATAATATCTTTTAGATCAAAAATGCTTCTAATCTCAGAGTCTCCTGTTTAGATTAACTTGGGATTTTGCCCAGATGACTACCTATTGGATAAATGGAACTCAAGAACTTGAAATCAATTGCAATTGAAGAACATCACTCATCTTTATTTGGATCAACACGCAATTAATCTCAACTGAATGGGCTTAAGGACTACGGGGCAACCTTCATCTTGAATAAATAGAAACGAAGATTTATTGTCATTATTCTTGAAGGAGGTATACAACTGCAAACTTTTCTCTTTCATTTTGATTGTGATAAGAATGTTTGTAATTTATATTTCAGGATTCCAAAAGATATGATTTCCAAGGATATTCTTTTTCTGAATAGTCGAAGTGTTAATGCGATTAACGAATGCGAAATGTTAATGCGATTAACTACTCTTGCTTTTAGTCAAGCAACTTTTATTCTTATGTTAAACAAAATTTTAATTTTCCCTCCATTCAATCTAAGAAATCTATTTATTATCGAAAGGCGGAGACGTTGATGTGGCAACCTTCCTATTTTTAAAACAGCTGATTGTATTTTTCCGCGTTAATTGGTTTGATTTTATATTTTTTTATTTTTTAACTTTATACCACAAGTTTAAAATGAAAATCCTCTGTGAGGTGCAAGTGGTGAATCATGTGACCCAAGCGAATCGTACGCCGCGGGCAGTTAAATCCACTTCGGCCATAGGCTACAAACAGAGCGCCCTGGATTCAAATGGTATGAAAAAACAAACAAAACAAAAATAATAATAATAATAATTATTTTACATTGCAACAGGGAATACAAAAAAGGAACTGGAAATGATATTATTCACGCCACAAATCAAGACTGGGCAGCGTTACAAGGTCAAGGATAATATCCAGGCTGATCACACGAAATTCGTGGCGGACTTCAAAGCAACAATTGGATTCAAGCAGCGGCAGAAAATCTATTGATTAAATGTGATCCCATTCAGTTAAAGGGATTCCTGCAGACTCTCAAACTGGATATGGAGGGCAAGGACGCCATCAATTTGAGACTGAATATAGCCACTGCCACGGCCATTACACAAAAAGCAAAGTCACAGACTAAAATGACTATTAATCGTCGCTGCGATTATCACATCAAGGGTTTTCCACGATCTCTGCAGTCTCTGACAATTAATAGTAGTCAATTGGTTAAGCTAAGTTTTGAGATATGCTCGTTGCGTAATCTAACCCATCTGGATGTGGTCAACAATCAGCTAACGAAGGTGAATAATAGTTGGTAGCTTTTCGCGCCCTTTTATCTGTCCTGTTTGGCTGTACAAATGTTTAAAATGTTTAAAACTTTTTTCAGGGAATTGTCTGGGAGAACTGAACGATTGGTCATTTCTAAATGGCATCAAATTGAGTGAATCTTTTTGTGAATTAGATTTATCTGGTGGTTAAATGCCAAAAGCTGGTTCATTTGAATCTAAATCACAATAATCTAACCTTTTTACCCTTTGCCATGCGACGACTGAAGAAATTGCACTCGCTTTATGTATCGGACAATAAATTGGAATCTCTGCCAGCTGCCCTAGAAGACCTACACATTAATACCCTAGATGTTTGTGGCAATGCATTTAAAGGACCCAATCATCTGGATGTTCAACGTCTCGAGGGCACCACTGAGGCAAACACAAGGACCCAATGCTCCCCTCAGCCGCTCTGGCTGCAAGCAGCTCGTTCAGTCGACCAATTTAAACTGCCTATATACTCACTACCTGCCATACTGATCAAACTGATAGCCGAGACACCAAAATGTGTTTGTGGCAAATTTTGTTTTCTCATGGACTCGCTGAATATCTATAAACGTATAGGCTCTGCCAAATTTGAAAGAATCAAGAATTATAGCTACAGTCCAGATCAGTTTATATATGTTGATATTATATGCTGGCCAGCTGGTTGATGCAGCTGCTGCAACGCTAAATGCTACAGGTGTTGTGTGTTTGCAGTACTTAGAGGAAACGTGGTTGTAGTTAGCTGTTGCTGGGTGCTATTTGTGGTAAGAAAGTTCTGTGTTGGTGCTGCACATTGCTGCTGGTTTGGCTGTTGAGTGAGATGAGGTGTATTTCGGGCTGCTACCATTTTCTCTAGTTGAATAGAGTATCTAGGCCAGGAGAGCCTTGTAGGAGTAAAGGGTTTTTCCAGGATATTCCTTACTTCTACATTTGGGTGTTCTAGAGTGGAGATAGCAAGCCAAGTCATATTTGAGTTCCATGGATTTAACATTATGTTTGTCGCGAATATAGGCATTTGTGCTGAATATATCCGAGTCAGTAATTTTTCTCAGCAGTTTGTTGTGCGTTCCACAGATTTTTTTGAATAGAGTTTCCGAAATAAGGCTGCCCCATACAGGAATAGCATACGTTAGAATGGGAACAATAATTTGCTTAAATATTGTGACTTTACATCTTGTGCTGAGGGAGCTCTTTACGCCAACAAGCCATTTTAGGCGATGATAGATAGCTTTAGCTTGAATACATAGGTGGTGACTCCTAGATATTTATATTGATTAGCGTTTTTTATAGGTTTTTCATCGATTTTTATTAGGTAAGATCTTAGAGCAGGGGAGATGTTTCGTTTTGTGTATAGGACACGAATAGTCTTATAATTATTTATCGTAAAGCACCATTTAGTTGACCATTTGGTGAATTCATTTAGGTATTTTTGCGTTTTCCTGATGGCCATGTAGGCATTTTTATCAGTAGATACGATTATAGTATGATCTGCGAACGTTGACAGTAGGATGTCAGGGTTCTTCTTGGTTTCACCTGATACCATGAGGAAGTCGTGTTCAAAGATATAATCAGGAATTGGCATGTCAGACGAATAAACATTGAAGAGAAGGGGGCCCAGAACACTGCCCTGGGGTATTCCTGCAGTGATTTTGCCAATTCTGGAATATGTGTCATCGTGCCCCTGACTGTGAACGATCTATCCTGCAGATAGCTTTCAAGAATCTTGAACAAGCAGTAAGGCAGGAGTTTGGCCAGTTTATTCAATAATTCTAAGTGCCACACTTTATCAAATGCTTCAGTAATGTCTACAAATACAGCAGAGCTGTATTCTTTTTGTTCGAGTGATTTTTGTAGTAACTGTGTGACCCTTGCGAGTTGATGTTCAGTGCTGTGGTTTTTACGAAAGCCAAATTGATGGTTTGGAATTGCTTTGCGAAAAGTTGAATACAAATTATATTGTTCACACCAAAGATTAAAAAGGGCAAGGTTACAAGGTCAAGGACAATATCCAAACTATTCACACGAAATACGTTTTGGATGGCAAAGCAACGATTGCTTTCAAGAAGCCCTCACTGAATCTGTTGATTAAATGTGATCCCATTCAGCTGAAGGGATTCCTGCAGACGCTTAAACTGGGTATGGAAGGCAAGGATGTCATCAATTTGAGACTAAATACAGTCACTGCCATGGCACAAAAATCAAAGTTACAGACGAAAATGGCTATAAATCGTCACAGTGACTATCCCATCAAGGCCTTTCCTCGATATCTACAATCCCTAACAATAGACAATACGCAATTGGTTAAATTGAGCTATCATATATGCTCCTTACGGAATCTAACCCACCTGGATGTATCCAACAATAAGTTGCGTAAGGTAAGGAAATAAATGAAAAGACAACTTTTAGCATCTTCAAAACTAAATTTAAATTTCCAGTTACCTGTTTAACTGGGGAGATTACACTTGAGCAAGCTCGTCCTCCATGACAATAATCTGGGTGAAATGGACGATTGGTCATTTCTAAATGGCAGCAAATTACGAGACTCCCTGCGCGAATTGGATTTATCGGCCAACGATTTGACATGTTTGCCTTTGCCTGTGGTCAAGTGCCACAAATTGGTTAACTTGAATCTCAATTACAATAATTTGACTCATCTACCCTTTGCCATACGTCGCCTGAGAAGATTACGCTCGCTTTACGTGTCGGAAAACAAATTAAAATCCCTGCCAGCTGCCATAGATGATTTACGTATTGAAATCTTGGATGTTTGGCGTAATTCATTCAAGGGTCTCAATGTCTTGGAGGCTCATCGCCTGGCCTTTGCTTCCGATGCGGACGGAGCTTCAACTCATTCGCCTGAACCTCTCTGGCTTCAAGCTGTGGCCTAATATGAACTGCCAATCGATTCCCTGCCAGCCTTACTCATTCAACTAATTGCCGAGGCACCAAAATGTTCCTGTGGCAAATTGTGCGATGCTTTAGACAAGATGCACATTATCGAACGTGTTGGTCAACCGAAATTTGTAAATATTAAAAATCTTACCTATAGTCGAGAGCACATGATCTATTCTGATGTTGTCATATGTGGCAACAATTGTAGTATAAGCAACCAATGTAAGAACCTATTCTCAGCTCTAATTAACTGATATTAGCCTATTATGCCAATGTGCCAAACAAAAAGTGGAATTAATATTTAAATATTATGAATAAGTAAATGAAAGAAAAACCTCATAGTACTGTGATCTTGTTAATCTGTTTATAATATCTTTTAGATCAAAAATGCTTCTAATCTTAGAGTCTCCTGTTTAGATTAACTTGGGATTTTGCCCAGATGACTACCTATTGGATAAATGGAACTCAAGAACTTGAAATCAATTGCAATTGAAGAACATCACTCATCTTTATTTGGATCAACACGCAATTAATCTCAACTGAATGGGCTTAAGGACTACGGGGCAACCTTCATCTTGAATAAATAGAAACGAAGATTTATTGTCATTATTCTTGAAGGAGGTATACAACTGCAAACTTTTCTCTTTCATTTTGATTGTGATAAGAATGTTTGTAATTTATATTTCAGGATTCCAAAAGATATGATTTCCAAGGATATTCTTTTTTCTGAATAGTCGAAGTGTTAATGCGATTAACGAATGCGAAATGTTAATGCGATTAACTACTCTTGCTTTTAGTCAAGCAACTTTTATTCTTATGTTAAACAAAATTTTAATTTTCCCTCCATTCAATCTAAGAATCTATTTATTATCGAAAGGCGGAGACGTTGATGTGGCAACCTTCCTATTTTTAAAACAGCTGATTGTATTTTTCCGCGTTAATTGGTTTGATTTTATATTTTTTTATTTTTTAACTTTATACCACAAGTTTAAAATGAAAATCCTCTGTGAGGTGCAAGTGGTGAATCATGTGACCCAAGCGAATCGTACGCCGCGGGCAGTTAAATCCACTTCGGCCATAGGCTACAAACAGAGCGCCCTGGATTCAAATGGTATGAAAAAACAAACAAAACAAAAATAATAATAATAATAATTATTTTACATTGCAACAGGGAATACAAAAAAGGAACTGGAAATGATATTATTCACGCCACAAATCAAGACTGGGCAGCGTTACAAGGTCAAGGATAATATCCAGGCTGATCACACGAAATTCGTGGCGGACTTCAAAGCAACAATTGGATTCAAGCAGCGGCAGAAAATCTATTGATTAAATGTGATCCCATTCAGTTAAAGGGATTCCTGCAGACTCTCAAACTGGATATGGAGGGCAAGGACGCCATCAATTTGAGACTGAATATAGCCACTGCCACGGCCATTACACAAAAAGCAAAGTCACAGACTAAAATGACTATTAATCGTCGCTGCGATTATCACATCAAGGGTTTTCCACGATCTCTGCAGTCTCTGACAATTAATAGTAGTCAATTGGTTAAGCTAAGTTTTGAGATATGCTCGTTGCGTAATCTAACCCATCTGGATGTGGTCAACAATCAGCTAACGAAGGTGAATAATAGTTGGTAGCTTTTCGCGCCCTTTTATCTGTCCTGTTTGGCTGTACAAATGTTTAAAATGTTTAAAACTTTTTTCAGGGAATTGTCTGGGAGAACTGAACGATTGGTCATTTCTAAATGGCATCAAATTGAGTGAATCTTTTTGTGAATTAGATTTATCTGGTGGTTAAATGCCAAAAGCTGGTTCATTTGAATCTAAATCACAATAATCTAACCTTTTTACCCTTTGCCATGCGACGACTGAAGAAATTGCACTCGCTTTATGTATCGGACAATAAATTGGAATCTCTGCCAGCTGCCCTAGAAGACCTACACATTAATACCCTAGATGTTTGTGGCAATGCATTTAAAGGACCCAATCATCTGGATGTTCAACGTCTCGAGGGCACCACTGAGGCAAACACAAGGACCCAATGCTCCCCTCAGCCGCTCTGGCTGCAAGCAGCTCGTTCAGTCGACCAATTTAAACTGCCTATATACTCACTACCTGCCATACTGATCAAACTGATAGCCGAGACACCAAAATGTGTTTGTGGCAAATTTTGTTTTCTCATGGACTCGCTGAATATCTATAAACGTATAGGCTCTGCCAAATTTGAAAGAATCAAGAATTATAGCTACAGTCCAGATCAGTTTATATATGTTGATATTATATGCTGGCCAGCTGGTTGATGCAGCTGCTGCAACGCTAAATGCTACAGGTGTTGTGTGTTTGCAGTACTTAGAGGAAACGTGGTTGTAGTTAGCTGTTGCTGAGTGCTATTTGTGGTAAGAAAGTTCTGTGTTGGTGCTGCACATTGCTGCTGGTTTGGCTGTTGAGTGAGCTGAGGTGTATTTCGTGCTGCTACCATTTTCTCTAGTTGGATAGAGTATCTAGGCCAGGAGAGCCTTGTAGGAGTAAAGGGTTTTTCCAGGATATTCCTTACTTCTACATTTGGATGTTCTAGAGTGGAGATAGCAAATCTTACGCAAGCCATATCAGATTGTCATATTTGAGTTCCATGGATTTAACATTATGTTTGTCGCGAATATAGGCATTTGTGCTGAATATATCCGAGTCAGTAATTTTTCTCAGCAGTTTGTTGTGCGTTCCACAGATTTTTTTGAATAGAGTTTCCGAAATAAGGCTGCCCCATACAGGAATAGCATACGTTAGAATGGGAACAATAATTTGCTTAAATATTGTGACTTTACATCTTGTGCTGAGGGAGCTCTTTACGCCAACAAGCCATTTTAGGCGATGATAGATAGCTTTAGCTTGAATACATAGGTGGTGACTCCTAGATATTTATATTGATTAGCGTTTTTTATAGGTTTTTCATCGATTTTTATTAGGTAAGATCTTAGAGCAGGGGAGATGTTTCGTTTTGTGTATAGGACACGAATAGTCTTATAATTATTTATCGTAAAGCACCATTTAGTTGACCATTTGGTGAATTCATTTAGGTATTTTTGCGTTTTCCTGATGGCCATGTAGGCATTTTTATCAGTAGATACGATTATAGTATGATCTGCGAACGTTGACAGTAGGATGTCAGGGTTCTTCTTGGTTTCACCTGATACCATGAGGAAGTCGTGTTCAAAGATATAATCAGGAATTGGCATGTCAGACGAATAAACATTGAAGAGAAGGGGGCCCAGAACACTGCCCTGGGGTATTCCTGCAGTGATTTTGCCAATTCTGGAATATGTGTCATCGTGCCCCTGACTGTAAACGATCTATCCTGCAGATAGCTTTCAAGAATCTTGAACAAGCAGTAAGGCAGGAGTTTGGCCAGTTTATTCAATAATTCTAAGTGCCACACTTTATCAAATGCTTCAGTAATGTCTACAAATACAGCAGAGCTGTATTCTTTTTGTTCGAGTGATTTTTGTAGTAACTGTGTGACCCTTGCGAGTTGATGTTCAGTGCTGTGGTTTTTACGAAAGCCAAATTGATGGTTTGGAATTGCTTTGCGAAAAGTTGAATACAAATTATATTGTTCACACCAAAGATTAAAAAGGGCAACGTTACAAGGTCAAGGACAATATCCAAACTATTCACACGAAATACGTTTTGGATGGCAAAGCAACGATTGCTTTCAAGAAGCCCTCACTGAATCTGTTGATTAAATGTGATCCCATTCAGCTGAAGGGATTCCTGCAGACGCTTAAACTGGGTATGGAAGGCAAGGATGTCATCAATTTGAGACTAAATACAGTCACTGCCATGGCACAAAAATCAAAGTTACAGACGAAAATGGCTATAAATCGTCACAGTGACTATCCCATCAAGGCCTTTCCTCGATATCTACAATCCCTAACAATAGACAATACGCAATTGGTTAAATTGAGCTATCATATATGCTCCTTACGGAATCTAACCCACCTGGATGTATCCAACAATTAGTTGCGTAAGGTAAGGAAATAAATGAAAAGACAACTTTTAGCATCTTCAAAACTAAATTTAAATTTCCAGTTACCTGTTTAACTGGGGAGATTACACTTGAGCAAGCTCGTCCTCCATGACAATAATCTGGGTGAAATGGACGATTGGTCATTTCTAAATGGCAGCAAATTACGAGACTCTCTGCGCGAATTGGATTTATCGGCCAACGATTTGACATGTTTGCCTTTGCCTGTGGTCAAGTGCCACAAATTGGTTAACTTGAATCTCAATTACAATAATTTGACTCATCTACCCTTTGCCATACGTCGTCTGAGAAGATTACGCTCGCTTTACGTGTCGGAAAACAAATTAAAATCCCTGCCAGCTGCCATAGATGATTTACGTATTGAAATCTTGGATGTTTGGCGTAATTCATTCAAGGGTCTCAATGTCTTGGAGGCTCATCGCCTGGCCTTTGCTTCCGATGCGGACGGAGCTTCAACTCATTCGCCTGAACCTCTCTGGCTTCAAGCTGTGGCCTAATATGAACTGCCAATCGATTCCCTGCCAGCCTTACTCATTCAACTAATTGCCGAGGCACCAAAATGTTCCTGTGGCAAATTGTGCGATGCTTTAGACAAGATGCACATTAACGAACGTGTTGGTCAACCGAAATTTGTAAATATTAAAAATCTTACCTATAGTCGAGAGCACATGATCTATTCTGATGTTGTCATATGTGGCAACAATTGTAGTATAAGCAACCAATGTAAGAACCTATTCTCAGCTCTAATTAACTGATATTAGCCTATTATGCCAATGTGCCAAACAAAAAGTGGAATTAATAATTAAATATTATGAATAAGTAAATGAAAGAAAAACCTCATAGTACTGTGATCTTGTTAATCTGTTTATAATATCTTTTAGATCAAAAATGCTTCTAATCTTAGAGTCTCCTGTTTAGATTAACTTGGGATTTTGCCCAGATGACTACCTATTGGATAAATGGAACTCAAGAACTTGAAATCAATTGCAATTGAAGAACATCACTCATCTTTATTTGGATCAACACGCAATTAATCTCAACTGAATGGGCTTAAGGACTACGGGGCAACCTTCATCTTGAATAAATAGAAACGAAGATTTATTGTCATTATTCTTGAAGGAGGTATACAACTGCAAACTTTTCTCTTTCATTTTGATTGTGATAAGAATGTTTGTAATTTATATTTCAGGATTCCAAAAGATATGATTTCCAAGGATATTCTTTTTTCTGAATAGTCGAAGTGTTAATGCGATTAACGAATGCGAAATGTTAATGCGATTAACTACTCTTGCTTTTAGTCAAGCAACTTTTATTCTTATGTTAAACAAAATTTTAATTTTCCCTCCATTCAATCTAAGAAATCTATTTATTATCGAAAGGCGGAGACGTTGATGTGGCAACCTTCCTATTTTTAAAACAGCTGATTGTATTTTTCCGCGTTAATTGGTTTGATTTTATATTTTTTTATTTTTTAACTTTATACCACAAGTTTAAAATGAAAATCCTCTGTGAGGTGCAAGTGGTGAATCATGTGACCCAAGCGAATCGTACGCCGCGGGCAGTTAAATCCACTTCGGCCATAGGCTACAAACAGAGCGCCCTGGATTCAAATGGTATGAAAAAACAAACAAAACAAAAATAATAATAATAATAATTATTTTACATTGCAACAGGGAATACAAAAAAGGAACTGGAAATGATATTATTCACGCCACAAATCAAGACTGGGCAGCGTTACAAGGTCAAGGATAATATCCAGGCTGATCACACGAAATTCGTGGCGGACTTCAAAGCAACAATTGGATTCAAGCAGCGGCAGAAAATCTATTGATTAAATGTGATCCCATTCAGTTAAAGGGATTCCTGCAGACTCTCAAACTGGATATGGAGGGCAAGGACGCCATCAATTTGAGACTGAATATAGCCACTGCCACGGCCATTACACAAAAAGCAAAGTCACAGACTAAAATGACTATTAATCGTCGCTGCGATTATCACATTAGGAATTAGATTTATCTGGTGGTTAAATGCCAAAAGCTGGTTCATTTGAATCTAAATCACAATAATCTAACCTTTTTACCCTTTGCCATGCGACGACTGAAGAAATTGCACTCGCTTTATGTATCGGACAATAAATTGGAATCTCTGCCAGCTGCCCTAGAAGACCTACACATTAATACCCTAGATGTTTGTGGCAATGCATTTAAAGGACCCAATCATCTGGATGTTCAACGTCTCGAGGGCAGCACTGAGGCAAACACAAGGACCCAATGCTCCCCTCAGCCGCTCTGGCTGCAAGCAGCTCGTTCAGTCGACCAATTTAAACTGCCTATATACTCACTACCTGCCATACTGATCAAACTGATAGCCGAGACACCAAAATGTGTTTGTGGCAAATTTTGTTTTCTCATGGACTCGCTGAATATCTATAAACGTATAGGCTCTACCAAATTTGAAAGAATCAAGAATTATAGCTACAGTCCAGATCAGTTTATATATGTTGATATTGTCAAATGTGGCTACTGTAAGAATGTTAAATCATGCGCATGATCTTCCCTGATGTTAGTTGGAATATCGTTTTAAAATTCTTGCCGATCAGCAAGACGATCAAGCCGGCGCTGTAGATAAAGTTAAATCGGCTAGACCACCCCCTTTATACATCCGTGGAGCCAACTGCAGCGCCCTGATTTCGAAGCTAGTAGAAACAGTAGGGGCAAATAACTTTGTTGTAACCCCTCTCAATAGGGGTAACATTAAAGAAATTAAATGTCAAGCCCAAACTGAGGACAATTTCCGCATCATCGAAAAGTACCTCCGTAATGCTAACATCAACTTCTATACCTACCAACTAAAAAGCAGTAAAGGGCTCCAGGTTGTGTTAAAGGGGATTGAGCCATCGGTCCCTACTCAAGAAATAGCAGACGCGTTGGTCGAAAAAGGGTTTGCGGTCAAGTCCGTTGTCAACATCATCAACAGGAACAACAGCCGCTCTTTAAAATCGAGCTCCAACCAGATGCAAAGCGGTCGAAGCCAAATGAAGTGCACCCGATCTACAACCTACAGCTTCTATTGCACAGAAGAATCACCGTAGAGGAGCCCCATAAGAGACGCCAACCACCGCAGTGTAAAAACTGCCAGGAATACAACCACACCTCTAACAATTGCAATCTTAGGTCAGTGTGTGTTGGCTGCGGCGAACATCATGAAGATGGAATTTGCACCAAGGACAGAAACAACGTCGCACTAAGACTATGCAGCAACTGTGGAGGGAACCACACGGCCAACTACAGAGGATGTCCTGTCTTTAAGGATCTTAAATCACACCTAAACGGGCGCAAACCCCCAGCTGGACCAAAAATCATCTTCAACGCCTCCAAAACTACACCGGAGGTCTTCTTCGCCAAGGCTGCTAGATCATCCAACATGACTGCTACAACCAGTCCTAGTGTATCCTTCGCTAGTGTGCTCCGAACTGGACAGACGGAGCCCGCGAAAGAGACCCCGTCACTCCGCCATCTACAGAATCCGCAACCTAGCGCACCAGAGCTTGGCCAGCAAACTCCAAGTGGTCTAGAGGCCCTATTGATCTCACTCAATCAAAACATGACCACTTTTATGACGTTCATGCAAAACTGTATGCACGAACTGATGCGGAATCAAAACCTGCTTATCCAGAAGCTTATCGAGAATAAATAATGGCTTCCCTACGTCTATGTCTTTGGAATGCTAACGGCATCTCCAAGCACAAAAATGAACTGCAACTATTCCTAGACTCAAGTGAAATCGACGTTTTGCTGATTTCGGAAACACATTTAACATCAAAAAATAATTTTCAAATACCAAAATATACCTTCTACGCAACAAACCATCCAGACGGAAAAGCTCATGGCGGGACCGGTATCCTAATCAAAAACCGTATAAAACACTCGTTCTTCAACAGATTTGAAACACAGCACCTACAAGCACCTACACAGCTATAACCGTCCAAACCAGCTGCGGCAACACTACATTGGTCGCCCTGTACTGCCCACCACGCTTCTCAATCTCTGAAAAGGAATTTACCGATTTCTTTAACACACTCGGAGATCGCTTCATTGCAGCAGGGGACTATAACGCCAAACATACGCACTGGGGATCTCGACTGGTAAATTCTAAAGAAAAGCCGGGTAGGCCTACTTATTGGCCCACAGATCCACAGAAAGTGCCTGACTTGATTGATTTCGCAGTAACCAAGAGGATTCCACGTAATCGGATCACTGCGGAAACACTGCTAGATTTAACTTCCGATCACTCTCCAGTGCTATTCACATTATTAACAAGACCTCAAGTACTTGATCGCCCATATAGGCTTACAAACAACAAATCAAATTGGCTTAAATTTAAAATGTACATGAGTGCCCACATTGACTGTTCGCCGAAACTGGATGCTGCAGAGGACATTGATATGTGCGTCTCTGCACTTGAGACGATGATGGGAGCTGCAGCAAGAGTATCTACTCCACATGCCTCTTCTTACACCAAACCTGTTGACAGGCCTACGAACCGGCGGATAGAACAATTAGTAACGGAAAAACGACGTCTAAGAAGAGAATGGCAGATTACTCGATCACCAGCAGCAAAACTTCGCCTAAGGCAAGCTCATCGCAACCTCTCCAAGGCGTTAAGACAAGAGGAAAGCTGGGCTCAAAGAAAATACATAGAAAAGCTCAGTCCAACCAGCCCAACTTTAAGCTGTGGAAAGCTGTGGAAAGCCCACCCAACTTTAAGCGCTCCTACAGAGACAATTTCACCGATAAGGAGTCCAACCGGTGGATGGGCCCGCAGTGACGAAGAGAGGGCATCCGTATTTGCCACACATCTTAAAATGGTTTTCCAGCCAAATCCAACATCAAACTCATCTGTACTTCCCCCTTCAAACACATTAACGGATAGTGAGTACTCGGAACTCCAATCGGACGAGATCACTGCAGTTATTAAAAACCACATAAAGCCGAAAAAAGCCCCTGGCCATGACCTAATCACACCGAAAATGATCCTAGAACTCCTTATCATTGCAATACAATATATCTGCAAACTGTTCAACGCTATAATAAAAATTGGCTACTTCCCAAGAACATGGAAAAAGTCCACTATCATCATGATTCCTAAAGTGGGAAAGGACAAAACCCAGCCATCATCCTATAGGCCAATTAGTTTGCTGCCATGTCTTTCGAAGCTTTTTGAAAAGGTCCTGCAGATCCGCCTAAACTCATTTCTGGCATCGGAGAACACAATCCCTTCACACCAGTTTGGCTTCCGCGAAAAACATGGTACAATTGAACAAGTCAATCGCATAACATCCGAAATACGAACAGCATTCGAACTAAAAGAATACTGTGCGGCTGTCTTTCTCGACGTTGCCCAGGCTTTCGATAGAGTTTGACTGGAGGGTCTGATGTTCAAAATCCGGCAAAAACTGCCACAGTACACACACAAACTCATGGAATCTTACCTTTACAAACGGAAATTCGCTGTAAGATGTAATGGCTCCGTCTCCGCTGATTTTGAAATCAAAGCTGGTGTACCGCAAGGCAGTGTACTCGGCCCATTGCTCTACCTGCTGTACACTGCAGACCTACCAACGAGTTTAGGACTTACAACGTCCACTTTTGCCGATGACACGGCAATCCTTAGCAGATCCAAATGCCCAATACAAGCCTCTGCAAAACTAGAGGAACACCTTAAGGTGGTAGAGGAATGGCTAGCAACCTGGCGTATCCGGGTCAACGAGCAGAAATGCAAACATGTTACATTTACGCTTAACAGAAGAAACTGCCCAGCTCTAATGCTAAACAACGTACCAGTTCCTGAAGCCGTGGATGTCACTTACCTTGGCATCCACCTAGACAGAAGACTAACTTGGCGCAAGCACATCGAAGCAAAAAAGTCACAGCTTAAACTGAAAGCGAGTAGCCTACATTGGATCATCAATGCTCGGTCCCCTCTACGTCTGGAGTATAAAGTCCTCCTATACAACTCCGTACTGAAACCCATCTGGACTTACGGAGCCGTACTATGGGGAAATGCAAGTACCAGCAATGTCGATATTATACAAAGAGCGCAGTCGAAGATTTTAAGATCAATCACGGGGGCCCCGTGGTATATACGAAACGACAACATTCAAAATGATCTAAATATACCTAGCGTAAAATCTGAAATAGGTACTCAACAACTAAAGTATTCTGCGAAACTGGATGCACACCCAAATGTTCTTGCCAATTCACTTACGCGAACTAATAATAGAACTCGTCTCAAACTTGTTGTTAGGCTCTAATTTAAGAGTAGATTCAACAAATATATATTAAACGTTAAAAAAAAAAAAAAAAAGTGAATTTCAAAAATTTAAATGACGAACAAATGCTTTAAAATTTGTTAAACATCTTACATCTTGAGGGAGAACGAGAGAAAGGGAACTAAGGCACATACACATATGACCATATAAAGACATTCACACACACGTCTACATCCCTTCCTGACTACACCTTCCTCCCCCGCCTTCTGTCCCTACGCAATCGTTTTTATCCTTATCATTCTGTATTTCTTGCCTATATATGGCTTACTTTTGGTTTCCTTTTGGTTTGCTTCTATGTTTTTTCATATTAAGAGAGCACAGCTCGTTGTTTTTATTATTAAAAGCTGTGTGGCGTATGTGACTTGCATAAATGTGTGTGTTTTTTTTTGTTCTCTGTGAGTTTTTCTTTATCTGAGCTCACGAGCTTTTCCACATTTTCCTTTTTTGCTATCATTTTGCTTTTTACTTCCACTTTTTCTCTCTGTCTGTTTATCAAAATCACAAAACTTCTGGACACTTTTTTAAATAAGCATAAAAAAATGACACACTAACATCCAACACACACACCACACACATGACACATACTCATTACCTCCCCACTACTGCCTCTTTCTCTATACAGTGATTTTATTCACCACTTTAATGTGCAGCTGGGGAATTGGCTTGGTTTTGACTGAGAGGAAACGAAGAGAAGGGATTTGGGCCCAAATCCAATTTTGACTGGCATTTAAGTGTCTATAACTGACTATGCAGATCTGCGGCTTAAGTTTCGCGTTCATTTCAGCATTTGATTCACTTGTTTTGTGTAACATTTTATTTAAAGGAGCTTTAATATTAAAAACCCCTCTCAAATGCTTTACAATTTGAAGTCTTTATTTTTTCGGCCTTTTAGTATTGATACATTTCAAATGAAATATTACGCGAAATTCTCTTTGAAAAAACTATACGGAAATCTGAAAGTAAAAACAAGGTTTTCAGTAAACTATAGCATACTTATTAGGGCTAAAGGAGCTTCTGACAACTTGCAGTCGCAGATTCGCGTACCTAAACTTCCCCTTGTCAGGGAATGTTTTAAAAATACAATTCTACAGTAGAACCTCGGTCATTCAAGGTATTGTGAAGAGAAACTCGGATGACACGGAAGAAATAAAGCAAACATTCTTTTAGGTGAATACGCTGATACTTTTCCCTAGAAATTTTGGAGCTAAAAAACTTTGATAATAATGGGTGTGCGTCTCCAGATCAAGGCATTTGGCGCTAGAGGATAACTCAAAGTTTCGAATAAGAGAGAATATGTATTTAAACAATACTTTAGCATTGAAAAGAAACGTCATGTATTTCCACAATTAATTTTTTAGAACCTAAAAGAGTTGGAAGTAATTTTAAGACTGATACACAGTTGATATCTTGTTGGCCCTTTAAACTTGAAGCTATTATTTGAATTTGTGAATTAATTTTATTTGTTATAAATTTTCAATAGGCAATTTGCATGCACACTTAAAATAGTCTTTAGTTGTGTCTTCCGTATATTAAAATCTGATCTGAAGATTTTAAGCAAATATTTTGGCTCTTAAAATTTCACTTTTTATTCCCACTCCAAGGCTTTAAAATCAACAATCAACATCTTTTACCCTGTAAAACAAAGTATATTGAAATTATAAAGAAACAAGCTCGATGTAATACATAAGTAAATTGAATAATGCCATTATAATTCTCCGACTTTTGATACTTAATAGAACTTTGCTCGTTGTTTACTCATAATTATTAGCTTAAAGCTTTGATGCTCTGCTCTTGCCCTTCACTCACTACTCTATAATGTAGTTAAATATTTGTCTAATATTTGTCAACTATTTCAAATACAATTTCAATTTCAGTGTTTAGACAAAAAGGTGATGAAAATTTAAATATTTACTGTTGACTTTGATGGAAGGAAGAATGGAAGGGGAATGCATAATTCAGTTTTACTTAATTTCGAACCAATTTAATAAGAGAGTTCATTAAATTTAATGCAGTCAAAGGAGCGGAGGTTCTCAAAGGAGGTTCTCAAAGGTTCTTCAAAAGGAGAATATTGCAAAGTTCCTTCTAAAATTAATTCATTAGCATTTTCTTACTGGGGAGCAACAGCAGCAGGCAACAAACCGACAAAAGATGCCAATGAAAATCTTGCAAATGAAGATTCCTTTGCCGAGTCGAGTCCTGTGCCTCCTGCTGGTAAGTTTATTAGTTAGTCGAAAGGAATCATCCAGGTGATAGGCCATAAAATTGAGTGATGTAATCGTAAAGTCAAAACTGGAAATTATATATATACAGCAAAAATACTTTAAGAAACTTACTTTGCGCTTATTGTAAATGAATTTTAATCCAAATAAGATAATAATTTTACAACAAAGAAAAGAATGTCTTATTTGTAAATTCACGTGGTTCGATTGACTTTTATTTTTATCGATATTTTACGAATACTTAAGCTGGGGAACTATCGATGGCACTATCGAGGTATCGAATATTTACCACCATCGATTGTTTTTGGCCACTATCGATAGTATAACATACATATGTAATAGTTACACAACAATTGAAAAGAAACGCTTGGATGGAGTAAAATTTATGTTAAATGTTTTTCTTTGCTTTCTTTTAATTTTGGTTTTAAGAGTTGATCTCCATAAATTTAAAAGTCTGAAAACTAATATATGTTAATTTAATTTTAATTTAAACAAAATCAAAACAGGTAAATTTTTTTTTTGACAATTAATTGGTAAATATTTATATAACTTGAAAGGCTAAAACTATATAATTTTGGTTATTAATATTAGGTTAAGCAAAATTGTATTCATTTTTTTTGAAAATGATACTTATTGTAATTAAATTTTGCTCCTAAAACATTGAAAATATCGAATCACGCCACTATCGATAGTTTAAAAGCTCTAACAAATGCAACACTAAAAATTTGACCCGAGTGTGTTTCACGTTTTCCAACACTACTTTCTACGGTTTTCCAAAACTGGATAATATTAATTGTGATCAAGTAGGCGGCACTGGCACTAAAAGTTTTCGTTCGACCTCAGCTCACAATCGACTTCACTTGCTTCGCAGCAGTCAAAGGAACAAGTTCATCTTTTTACTTCTTCCTGGTCCTTCTCCTTTAAAGCATTTAAAAATTTAAAACGCTTTAATTTAATCCTTCTCCTTTAAAGCATTTAAAAATTTAAAACGCTTTAATTTATTCCTTCTCCTTTAGAGCATTTAAAAATTTAAAACGCTTTAAAATATTCCTGCATCTTATGAACTGAGCGCTTTTCGGAATCATTAAGATGAAGTCGTTTCAGTCAGAAAACATTTATATTCCTTATTTGTTTTCTTTACGTCAGCATAAGATTTTAAAATTTTATTTTCCCGTCTAAATATAATAAAATTATTTTTCCTTAATCTTTACAATACCAAAATTACAAGATTCTCCACAACAGACACATCATATAAAATAGTCCGGATTTCATTTTGTTGTCTATCCACGGCGTTGGAATTACTTCATGGATTACTGAGTGTCGAAGTCAAAGGGGAACACATAAGCCATTTGACTTCCTTTCTTCCTATGGGCGATCTGGCAAAAGTAATGCTTTTGATTAATTTTCCTCTATTACTTGTTTTTTTAATTTCCACTGTATTAATGATGCACTGAATTATACTTTTTTATATAAAGGTGGTAGACCTAAAATTTTTTTTTTATATAAATATGCTCCCGACGCTCCTGCTCACGGCGCTCCTCCTCAAGGCGCTCCTGCTCACGACGCTCCTGCTCACGGCGCTCCTGCTCACGGCGTTCCTGCTCACGACGCTCCTGCTTACGACGCTCCTGCTCACGACGCTCCAGCTCACGGCGCTCCTGCTCACGACGCTCCTGCTCACGACGCTCCTGCTCACGACGGCGTTGCCAATGGAGACGTTCCCGCTCATGACGCTCCTGCTCACGAAGCTCCTGCTCACGACGCTCCTGCTCACGACGCTCCTGCTCACGACGCTCCTGCATTTGACGGCGTTCCCATTGGAGACGTTCCTGATGGATACGTTTCTGATGGAGACGTTCGCGATATTGGCGCTCCCGGTGATTCTCCTGCTGGGGACGCTGATTCATATGTGAATTGGCAACAATATAATCAGTCGGTGGTTGCTGCTCATAGTCATCGAAAAGCTGTTGCTGCCACTGCAGACGCTGTCGATTTTCACGAATTTCATCCTCCACTGGGATGAGGCAACTGTACAATTGACGTGTATTATATGGATTATACGAATTCTGATCATCCTGTCTGGCCCATTCGGGAATCTGTTGCTGCAGTGGATTGTTTGGTCGCTGTTGCATCTGTTCCAGTAGATCCAGCTCTCGGTCTTGATATTGACGGCGTTGTCGTAGCATTTGCTCATTTTGCTGCTGGCGATGTGGCTCAATTTGCTGTTGTCGCTTCTCCTCCTCCTGGAGGTACTGCTGTCGCAGTTCCTCTTGATATTGTTGCAAATATCGCTTATTCTCGGTCGATTCCGGTGCCGATTGACGCAATCCCGCATCCACTTCGAATACATGTTGATGATGTCTTCTATAATTCTTTATTTGCGTCATGCTTGCACTGCAGGCTGCGTCCAGGTTGCTATAGAGCTGTTCGGCCACCACGCCAGCCGAGTTCCGCGAGAATTGGGCCCTCTCAATTAATGCCGAAAATACCTGCACGTTCAATGTTTCGGACTTGTAGCCTTTATCGATGCTAGGAAGTCTTGCAGGTGCAAGTTGTGCTTCCCCGACCGAAAAATGTATGGCTTCATGGTCGCTTGCAGTATATACATTAGCAATTGCCCAGCTAGTTGACCTATAAAGACTTTCACTGACGAAAGTCAGGTCTATTACTGAGCCGAGTCCCGCTCTATTGAAGGTATTTTGGGATCCTACGTTAAGCAAAGCTATATCAAGTGTTGCAAATGCCTCTAAAAGTGCTCTCCCTTTGGCATTGGTTAGACTGCTACCCCATTCAACAGCCCAGGCAAGTAGCAGCTGTAGACCCAGTGGCCGCTTATGTTTGCCCTGACATAGTGCTCCTTGTTTAGCACGGAACGCTGCAATAGTGATGGCGTTCCACAAGCCCAGATCGCTGCCTTCCCAGAAATACTGCAGGACCAGTTATTTCCAGTTCTGGCCTTAAAAGGTTCGCTTATAATGGCTATGTCTGTTCTAGACTCACCCACTGTCTGTGATAGCAGCTCATGGGCTGCCCAGCAACGATTTAGATTAAGCTGGATAAACTTAATCATCATTATTGTGCTTACGGGTCTCGTTGGATGACCGCCCGTTTGCGGACGGGCATCTCTGGCTGCCAGCTACATGTGAGAGTGAAGTCAGTCCTTCTGCTGCACATAGAATACATTTGGCCTCGTTACAGCAGTCCCGAATTTTATGACCGCTGGTTCCGCATTTTAAGCACCAGCCACTACTGTCAACGTCGCTATTACATTTGGCAGCGACATGGCCAGTTTTTAGGCACTTGTAGAATCTAACTGGGGCATTATTAATTCTGATTCGGCACACTGACTATGCCACCGTAATCTTATTGGCCTTGAGGATTGTCTCTGCGGTTGTTGCCGGAACATATATGAGCGCTTTCTGGGTATCACGGTATGATGGGCAGAGACTTTTGACAGCGCCTGGCTCTAGGTCAATTTTCAACTTGGTAGAAAAGGCTGCTACTATCTCTTCTACGGTTGTCTCGTTGTCTAGGTCCAGTATTTCCAGCCTTGTATTATCTGTGAGAGCGCCCATTGCCAATATCTTCTTTTAGCTTATGAAGGTTATCTGCTCTTCCCTTACTTAGCTCGAGGAGTAAGTCGCCATTCGCTGTGCGCCTCACCTTGGTAACATTTCCTCCAACGGCTTTAATTTTTTCATCTTGGCTTCTAGTTACCATTTTGAGCATATCGCTATATGAGACCCCTTCAGTGCTATGCAGAATAATAGCATCTGGTCTATGCTTTAACTGAGCCTTTCTTTTTGTTTTAGACTCCACAGTTTTCCATTCTGGTTGAACTTGGGGAGCTGAGGCATTGTGACCTTGCTGTGCATTGTTCTGGGTCTTATATGCCCGCAGACTTGTTTAACGCAAAGACTTGCTGGGCTTGGTCCTTCATGTCATTATTTACATATCTGGCGTTTCGCAGTGCTTTAGCTAGCTCACCTGACTTTTTCACCATTGACCGGAGTAGAATACCTAGGTCTTCGTTTTCGGGATCAACTGGTTCGCATATTGCGTTCATCTGATTCGGCTGCTGTGGGTCGGCATCTTCGTTGGGGCCGAGCGACCAAGCGGTTGGAGTTGACCATTGGCTCGGCTGATCTGGCGGTATTAAAACCCGCCGGGCAGAAGCCCTTTGCCCATCCTCTTCGTACTCCATTTGACTGACCGGCATTGCCACAGCGGCAGGGGCCAATGCTGGCCGTTATCAATCTATAGATTCAGTAGATTCGAAATTTAGAAAATTTTAAAAATTCCAACGATCGCCAAATGGTGCAGCCTGAAAGCATGCACCGCTTATGTACGCTGTTACGGGCTGTAAGCTTACAGGTCTGCTACCCGTATCAGCTGTGTCCGAATACGTTGACCAACACTGCTGAACAGCTGATGCTATCGAACTACGAAATATGAAGGTAAGCCAGGTGGAGTAGTGGCTCCCGATTGAGCCCGCAGGTGTTTGGGTACGTAGCACCACCCCTAACCGACTCTGGTTAACAATTGTGTATATTCTCAGGTCTCAGGAAGCTCCTTTATTTGACGAGATTTCGGAACGACTTGAACTACGCGACCGTACTTGGTGAGAAGAAAAACTGTGTGTCACCGCCTTGCATTGTGTGTGTGTGTATATGTCAGAGCCCGGCACTCATATCACCCGGGGACGAACACGTTCGGCACCTCGAATGCGTGTAACCGAACGGCTGCCGAAGTCCTCACACAGAGGATGAGGGTTGATTTAGTTTCCCTCAGCATTTCGACGGAAGCAGATCGCTTTGTTGAGAAAACACACATGAAAAATTGATCGCTGCTTTGTTTTCTCTCTCTTTTTCTTGCATAAGATTATTTCCTGCACTCGTTTTCTTGATTCGAGGCAGAATTTGATGAAGTTTAATTTTGCGCAGTGTAAAGCAACATACGCATACAAGCAAGTGCACACATACAACTAAACTTTTTTAGCGCTCTCTTTGTGCCGGGCCCCGGTATATGTGTTATGTATAAAAGGGCTGAGAGAGAACTTAGGGGTATGTATATACACTAATACATACCCAAGTGAAAAAATTTTTTCGATTGCCAGCCTCTTACATAAATCATTTTAGGTTATAACAACACAAAAATATTAAATTGTCATTTATTTAAATAATTAGCTAGGAAATTGGCAATTTTCCGTGGCACACTAGTGAAGAGCCTTGAAACACTATTTTTAAGATTTATTTAGGCAATTAATTCCCACTTTTACTATATTTTTTTAACAATTTATAGCGGAGCTTTTTTCTTTGTTTTTTTCTTTGTGTTGAGGCGAATGCTCAAACTAGCACCAATGGCCGACTGGCCATTGGCTCCTTTATTGTTCTCATTCTAAGACCTTAGAATCTATAACAAGGGTCATTAAATACAGCAATTTACAATAAGTGCTGAAGGCATAATAAAGTGAAAAATGAATTAAGACTAGTCCAAAGTGGTCTAGAATATATATAATATCATGTAATTTGGAAATTTCTCACAGATTTATATTTGCGGCTAAGTTCATTAACATAACTTGAATCCAGACTGCACTGTAACTGGAGGCAGAGAGATGTCCAAATGTTAATTAACAGTGAGATACAAATGTCCAATAGAAATATTTTATGGGCGTGATTAAAAATTTTAGGATATTTTTAGGCATAATTATCTTCTATTAATTTGTGTCATCAGGCGTTTTTTTTTTAAGATAAGGCGTTTGATCCGCCTGGCCTCAGTCTTTCGATTAAGGCCGCTTTATTTTCTATCCTTTCATCTTCTAGAGACAAACAATAGAAATTAAAAAATAGGGCCGTTACAGCAGCAGGGGAGGGACAATATAAAATAACTTATAAACTAGCTTAAATACTAACAATGAATGTATAATAATAAAATAGACAATAACATTTAGAATTTAGTGTTTTTTAGAGATAATTATGGCGTAAGTAGTTTTAAGTATTTAGCATAAGTAAGTATTAGTTTTTAGCAATAAGAATTTTAAATTTAATTTTCCGGTGCAAGGGGTCTTAATAGGGGAATTAGGCGAGTGCAGAGGACACTAATAGAGGTAAGTAGAGAAGTGCATAGGGCGCTAGAGCGAGAAATGTAGGGAAACTGGCATTTTTTTGTAGTATTTTAGGGCAACACTGGAGTGTTAGCGTTAGATTGCATATTCATTGTCTCATGCCCAAATTTTCTTTCCTTTTCATGATTCATTTGCCTTTCTTGCCGCTCTGGGCGCTGGTCAACGACAAATTTTGACAGTTCAGCCTTATAAAATGCACAGCCCCTATAGGTGGCTCTATGGCCATCTCCGCAGTTGCCACTCTTTGGAGATTGGCCATCAGGAGAGGCGCATTTGTCGGATTTGTGCTGGCCAGCACAGACGGAGCAGAGCGGGGGAAGGCAGCAGTACCTGGCTGTATGGCCAAAGAGGAGGCAGTTTTTGCATTGGGGAATCTCCCTTTGCCTCTCGACGCGTTCCTCCTGGCTGCCTAGGACCTTAATTTTAAGTATTTCATCATGTTTATTGTCATTATGTTTGTTAATTTCAATTAAAAAGACATTCATTGGCCTCTTAGTTCTGTAGTTTGTTAGTTTTTTGATGTATTTTGTCTCAAATCCTAGCTTTTTCAGGTCACGACGGATAGCTTCGCATTCAGTGGAGTGGTGTAGATTCAAGATGGCAAGTCTAGTACCTCGTTCCCATCTGTGAGTAAAAAAGGCAAATTTGTTTGCCTCCAGGGTAGCTTTTATTTTGCCATAGGTGTCCATTGTTTTGGCCGTGATTTGAGTCAGGCCGTTACTCAGCCGGGCCAGGTGATAAAGGGAGAGAATTTCCAATTCTCTCTTTTTTTTACTTGTATGGCCGCAGTTGCAAAGCCAAGTGGTTGGCTCCCGAAGGAGTCAACCATCTTTTATTGTATTTCGCCCCCTATCAGGAAGCATATACAATTACAATAAAAACGAGCTTAGAAATAATTTACAATGGCTTATTAATAGTGTGAATGATTAATATATAAGACATAATGTTTGTTGGGTGTTACTGGTAGGACAAAAAAAAATTGTGGGAAATTGACATGGGAAATTTTTTACAGGCAAGTAAATAAATGCTCAAATAAAGGATCAAGAACAAGTTGCAAGCTGCAATAATTATAAAGAATATAGTATTTACAAATATTGTTCATTAATAGTGATTAGTATAATTGTTTCTTGCAGGTTATCAGTTCGAATCATATCGATTCATGGCGTCATTGCAGTTGGCAAAATCTTTGAGGCAGCGCTCTTATTGTCAGGAAAATTCTGTGTGACAAAAATAAATTATTTGGGCTATGTAATAGGTAGCGGAGGAATTTCCACAGATCCTGCTAAGATTTCCTGTATTTTAAATTGGCCAACGCCGAAGAGTTTGAAGCAAGTTCGTGGGTTTTTAGGAGTTTGCGGTTGGTACCGAAGGTTTATAAGAAATTTTGCAGAAATTAGCTGCCCGATTACTGATATACTGGCTACAAAAAAAACATTTACGTGGACTTTAGAGGCACAGAAAGCAATGGATAAACTTAAATTTCTTTTAACCACGGCTCCGGTATTAGCAAATCCAAATTTCGATCAGAAATTTTTCGTGCATTGCGATACGTGCGATAAAGGGGTTGGAGCAGTTTTGGTTCAGTTGTCCGATAATCAAGAAGAAAAACCTATAGCATACATGTCTAAGAAACTAAGCAAGGCACAAAGAAATTATAGCGTAACAGAACGTGAATGTTTAGCGGTCATTCTAGCCATAGAAAAGTTTCGATGTTATTTGGAGTTACAGGAGTTCGAAGTTGTAACGGATCACTCCAGTTTATTATGGCTAATGAGACAACAAAACGTATCAGGTCGATTAGCCAGATGGATATTACGTTTACAAGCGTTTAAGTTTACGGTTTCACACCGAAAAGGAAAAGATCATATAGTTCCAGATGCTTTTTCAAGAATTTGGGAAGCAGACATAGAAACTCTGGAAAAGATGGAACCAATAATAGATTTGGAATCATCAGCTTTTTTAAATAAGGAATATTTAGAACTCAAACAAAGGGTTTGTGAGAATTTAGAAAAATTCCCAGACTTACAAGTGAAGGACAAATTTGTATATATTCGAACCGAACATTCATGTGGAAGCGAAGAAGATAATTCACACTGCTGGAAATTATGGGTACCGGAGAAATTAAGATTAATAGCAATAGAACAAGCTCATGATAATATATTATCGTCACATGGAGGTGTTCAAAAACCTATAGAGCGATTAAGAAGAAATTTATTTTGGCCAGGATTATCCAAACAGGTTCGAGAATACATAAGCACTTGTGTCACCTGTAAAGAAACGAAAGCTCCCAACAAAATATTAAGACCTCCAATGGGAGTACAAAGTGTTTCAGTCAGACCGTTTCAAAAATTGTATATTGACTTACTAGGACCATACCCGCGAAGTAAATCAGGACATATTGGTTTGCTTATAGTTCTTGACCATTTTAGCAGATACCATTGGCTTTGCCCAATGAAAAAATTTACATCAAATTTGATTCAGGAATTTCTAGAAAAGCAAATCTTTCACTGTTATGGAGTACCAGAAATTATTATCAGCGACAATGGATCCCAGTTCAAGGCGGTTGCCTTTGAACCCTTGAAGCCTCTATCTAAATGCGCAATTAAGCATATTTTTACTGCGCTATACTCACCGCAGAGTAACGCAGCTGAAAGAGTTAATAGATCGCTCTTGTCCGCGGTGCGCTCATATTTAAAACAGGATCAACGAGAATGGGATAAATATTTAGCAAATATATCTTGTGCTCTTAGGTCAGCACTTCATCAGTCTCTAGGATGTTCACCATACAAGGCTCTATTTGGATTCAATGTGATTAGTCATGGCGACGAATATAAACTTTTGAGAAATTTACAATTGTTAGAAGAATCCATACCCTTTAGTAGAACAGATACTCTTACCTTGATTCGTAAGGATATTCTTGACAATACTAAAAAAGCATACGAATGTAATGTAAGGCAATACAATTTAAGATCCAGTCCCGTTTCATTAAAGGTCGTACAAGAAGATTTTAAAAGAAATTTTAACTTGAGCAATTTTAGTCAGAACTATAATAAGAAATTAGAACCTCAGTTCTCGCAATGTCGAGTTAAGAAGAAATTGGGAAATGCGTATTATTTATTGGAAACTTTGCAGGGGAAAGAAATTGGAACTTATCATGCGAAGGACATTCGACCTTAAAATTCCAGTTAATCTTCCTCCTGGTAGTCGTCAGAATTATCTGTGTTTGTAATGGTTGCGTGTAAATTTAAATACTAATTATCCGACGCATATTTGAGTTTATCGCAAACTATCGAGTGCGATCAAAAATATGTGGCGAATTCATAACCGTTTATAGTAATAATGCATCTCTGCAGAAGCTTTGCAGCGTAACCGCAGCTAACTTCATAAAGGGAGGGCTTTGAGAATAGAAGGGAAAGGGTATATAAGAACCTAACACCCACACTTCCACCTCTTTTCATTATTCCGAAGAATAAAGTGAACAGTTAAAATTTGTTTTGTGAAATTCACCAAATAAATAAATTCACTCGGGTTAAATAAAATATTCGTAAGCCCAGCAACAAGCCAAAAAGTAGAAGGCAGCTGCAATAATTAAATTTTTTGGATGTCAATCTCGACATAGAGGCATAGGAGGCGTAAGCCTAACCTAAAGACCTCGTGGTGAACCCTAGAACCATAGGTTATTCAGCCTCTACATTATATTAATTTCACAAGGTATGTCGACCAGAAAATTTTTTTTACATTCGTCTAAAATCACATTATTCGATCTAGGAAAAATTTACGTAAATTTTGGCATAATCCGTCATAGGCCTATCACCAACACCACATGGCCAAGACGACAATTCAACCAAACTCTACAGAAGGAGAAAATTAATTCGCTCGTGTTAAACATCAATCAACAGTGACGTCATAGTTTGGCCAGTTTGCATGTTAGCTGTCACAAGGCGAAAAGTTGTGTGTAAAAGGAGAGAAAATTATAAAGTGGTCATACAGAAAATTTTTGTTTGTAAATGAACATACTCAGTTACAAAAATTGTTGGAAAAAAAAAATATTAATTTTAGTTGTCGGGGTTGTAAACGAAAAAAAAAAATTGTAATTGCAGAAGAAACGAAAATTTTTATCGAAATTAAAAGTGTCAATTCTATAACGGAAAGGAAGATACCCTTTTTCAGCGCACCTATGTTAGAGTCAATTTTTTATTGTGAGTTTGTGTGTCGGTATTAAGCATTTAAAACACTAATAGAATCGTATAATTCGGTAAAACCAAACCATAAAAAAAATGTTTAAAAACATCAAAAACCAACACATGATCCAGCTGCTGAAGGCCGTCATCGGTGGACTTTCCAAAATGTAAGTGTATTCTTTTTATCACTTTTACCTTTTATACCGCTAGAGCGCATAACATATGGTGATTAAGATTAAAGTGCAAAAGAAAAAAAGGTTTGACGACCACATATACCTATGTTATGCTGCTCACTCGCTATTATTGTTTTCTTTTATTTGTTTTATGCATTCTAAATTTTATTTGCCTTTATCACACATGCAAACTACACTAACGAATGATCATGAAATTTTTGAATTAATTAAATTAAAATTATAAAAAGATATAAGTGCTATCAATAATCCGGTGTCGCGATTAATTTTTTTAATAACCGTAAAAAAAATTTTAACTATTTTATTGCATCAGTCTGCATCACGATTAAATGCGGGGTAAAATCTGTTCGTTTATATAGTTGACAATAATCAAAAAAAAAAAAAAAGAAAACAACAAAAATATGTAATACATTAGTTAATAATGAAGCGTAGATTTAAGTAAAGTAGTGGGAGAATTTATATACGGTGAAGAGAAAAAATGCCCTTGGCGAATGAAATTGTTTTTGAAGAATAAGCAAATAAGAAAAATGTATTTTGAATAGAAGTCTAACTGTAAGTTCCCACAACATGATTATATAAAACCGATGAAATAGAATGTGCATTTGGGGTCCTTTAACATATCCAAATTTTGTCTTTTGTTATTGGCCATGGACGGGAGGGTATAGATAGATGCAGATTTTTTTTATTAATTTATTTGCACAGTGTATGGAATTTGAGCTAGTTAGCAGAAGCTGATGGTTGTCAACCAACACTTTAGTAAAAATATTTAATTAAAGAACTCAAGAACCAAAAAAATGTATATAGAGCATTTTTTTAATTCGCTCAGGTTTAAAGCCTAGACGGATCACAATTAGCTCGTTTTGCCTTCAGAGTGAATTTATTTTTTTTTAATTAGAAGACGTAGTAGTCGCGATTTGATTTATATACACATTCGGAATTCGAGTGATTGCGCATGTGATTACCATCGACCAATGTTACCGGTATAAACTAAAGTCAAAAGTTACTTTCGTTTCGCATAAGAAAAATTTTAAATTGAACTTACCCTGATTAAAAAAATTGTTAGTTAAAGATAATGTTTGAAAGGATACATACATGCACAATCTTTTGGAATCTCAAGGTAATGCCTAAGCGTACACTTGTCCAAAGATGAGCATAGTTATTAGAAGACATTTCTTAACACTTTTGGAAATCAGAGAACTAGATTCAATAGATAATATATTTGTAACGAACACGCGGGTGTCGGAGTGCACTCTCTGTCTTACTAACAAGTGGCTCGGCTGAGCTCAGGGAAAATGGGGTGGTTCTTGTGCTCTCCCAAAACATGCGCTACATAAGTAAAATGAAGACAGAGATAAGGAATAAAGGACTACACCTAAATAGGGATTTTATGCAGAGGTGATGGAAGTTGTTTGAAGGACCTAGATGTTATTGCCTTCTCTTTACCCACCCAACCTTGTAATACCTAATGAAACCCGGTATTACCCATCTTGCGGCTGTTAAATCTCTTACGTCAGGTGCCCAAATAAACTAACTCAGCAATTCATCATTTCATACATATATTCAATTCAATGGAAAAACGGCATATGCCTTTAAGATCAGAAGTTAACATCGGATTTCATATCCAACTTATATTCATAGTATTAACAAAAATTTCAATTATATTTAAATCCTAACTAATTTGGTGAAAGTAATCGTACAAAAATGTGTGGGTAGATTTATAGGCCTGAATTCGATTTAACTTAGATTTTACGTTAGGCATTCATTTCAGATTCAAAATTTACAAAAAAAACTAGCTCTGTGGTCACGGCAAGCTGTTATATATTGCCAATGGATTTTAGGCGGCTATGCCGTACTTACAGTTTGTAGAGTCCAATCCAGTCAGCAGGCCTGAAGACGGGCGGAGCACTAGATGCTGTTAAAAATATTAATAGTGGTGGCACCGAAATATAACTTGCTTCTCATTACCAACAAGAATCACTTTTAACACCTGCTATATAGAAAGTTAATTATAAATGGCAAGCTTATAAATTTAACACATGTTTGTACGATACTTAAATGAAAACAAAAGAGAGCTGCTGGTTGAAGGCCAACTACGGGCTGGGGCCGAGGTTAGGGTTCCTCAACGATGGGTTTGGAGTCTGCGACACGTCTTCCACTAGAAATCTCCAGTGATGGTGGGCGGAGCTATCCCGAGTCCTACGGTGAATCATCCACTCCAACGAGGGTTCGCCTAGGAATTAGGCTGGTTGGCTACGCTCCCCACAACTATATGTGTGAGCACTTATGGCCAAATAGCTCTCCAAAACTTATCCGCTGGTCAAGCCAAGAACCGGGTCGACATTTATTTGGTCGCATTCCGAAAAGTTCGACTTGCAACCATGGATGGGGTCGTCGTCTGGCACTGGTCTCTTTGGCCTTATATGGCTAACATTAAGAGTACGCGCTTGCAGTTATTGAAGGCAAGACCGCGCCGGCAGTGGCGAATAAATTTTATTGTTCCTTCCTTATAGTTGGAACTTGAGAAAGAGGCGTGGACTTAGGAAATGTCCACGAGGGGTATGGAGTGTTACGTAACTCCACGTGCCTTTCTTGCACTTGCGATTTTTCTTTCGCTTTCTCCCTCCTCTTATTCGCACAACCGCACTATCGCTCAGACCATTCTAGCTCCCTGCACACTATTCAAGCTCAATTTTTGGGCACTTGGCTTGCATGAGCTTTTCTATGGAAGTGGATCGTGTAAGCTCGGTTCCAAAAAAAAGCTCAAGGTCAATTCGCCTTAGAAATAGTGTATGCTAAATATATTCGTCTAGCTAGCAGATTTACATATATAATTTAATGTTTGAACCAGCGCACCCTTACACCACAGATTTGAATGACACGCCCTATTAAGTGGAGGCTCAAAGCTGAAAAAAAATCAAAGGGTGCTAAGCTGATTACCAAAGGTCCTTGGCATGGAAGGTTCCAAGCTCTTTTCCTGAAAGGTTTTCAACTACATACAAATGATTTCCGAGTTTGTTCTTGATCTTGACTTTAACTCCGACTGGTGCTAATTTAGCATTAAAATTATTGGCTAGGTTGCTGAGTTTAAAGTTACGCTTAGTGACTGTTTGGCCCACTTCGAAGTTGCGTATTTTACTCCTCAAGTTATATGTCCGTTGATTTGTATCATAAGCTTTATCTAAATATTTTTGAATATCAGATCTAATACGTACGAAATTGTCTAGTCTATCTAGCCGAACCGTAGCTTCATTCAGTAGATTGAGGTTGGTCAATAATTTGTAGTCTTTTCCGTGGGTTATCATGTTTTGGCCAACACCGCCACATAGGGTGAAATTCCAATTGATTGATGAATATGATTTCGTAAGGCACTGTTTATACTACTGAGAAATTTATCCCAGTGACATTGATCCGAACGGAGATAGGACCGTAAGGCCGCATTAATGGATCGGTTTACTCTTTCAGCCGCATTGGCCTGTGGAGAATACGCAGCGGTAAATATGTGCTGCACTCCGTAATTCCTAATAAATGTTGTGAACTCCTGGCTTTTAAACTGAGTGCCATTATCACTGATTATATACTGTGGCACACCAAAGCAACTAAAGATATCATCCCTTAAGATAGATATTATTACATTCGAGTTAAATTTCTTTACAGGTTTTAAGAAGGTAAATTTACTAAAGTGATCTAGAATGATAAAAATTCCGATATTTCCCTGTTTTGAGCGAGGGAAGGGACCGATAAAATCCACATATAATCTTTGGAATGGTCGTTCGCTTATGGTTTGGTTTCCCATAGGCGGTTTTAGTTTACATGTTGGGTATTTGCAGGTTTGACATATCTCACACTGTTGAATGTACTTCCTAACGTCTACAACTAGTCCTGGCCAGAAAAAGTTACGTCGAATACGCTCTAAACATTTGGCTATGCCGCAATGGGCTGAGTTGGGAGGATCGTGGGCTGCTCTAATAACACTGTTACGGAGTTCTTGGGGCACCATCAATTTCCACATCTTATCGTTATCCGCTGAATTACCAGTCATAAAGTCAGTGCGATGATATATATATTGATTAATAACTTGAAAATCCGGAAGATTTGCTTTTACATATTTGTCTCTCAGAGATCTATATTCTTCGGATTCAAATGCCGACGAGGACAAGTCGATTTCAGGAGATAATTCCATTTCCAGGGAAGCTATTTCATTTTCAAATGATCGCGACAAAGCGTCAGCAACAACATTTTCACTACCTTTCCGGTGTTCTATCTGGAAGTTATACCCCTGCAGCTTCATTGACCAGCGGGCTAATCGACCGCTTAGTTCTTGTTGGTTCATAAGCCACCGCAAACTAGCGTGATCAGTCACGACTTTAAACTCATGGCCTTCAATATACATCCGAAATCTTTTAATCGCCAACACTACCGCAAGACATTCGAGTTCGGTGACCGAATAATTTCGTTGTGCTTTGTTAAGTTTTTTAGACATAAACGTGATGGGTCGTTCGAATCCGAACTCATCAACTTGGGCTAATAGCGCACCTACTCCAAGCATACTTGCATCACATTGCACTATAAACGGTTTCTTATAATTTGGGTGTGCTAAAAACGGAGCAGTGCTAAGTTTAAACTTGATGTTTTCAAAAGCACATTGCGCTTCTTCGTTCCACGAAAAAGAATTGCCACGCAATAATTCTGTTAACGCAAAGGTGATAGTTGCATATTGTGAGATAAATCGCTGGTACCATCCAGTCATTCCTAAAAATCTCTTAAGCTGTCGCTTGGTTTTCGGCACTGGGAACTCGGATATGGCTTTAACCTTGTCTGGGTTAACTCTTAACGTGCCCTCTCCGACTATATATCCTAGATATTCTACTTTTCGCAGACAAAATTGACTCTTCTGTATGTTAATGGTTAGCCCTGCCTGCTTCAGACGGGCAGATACCTCACTAAGATGAGCAAGATGTTCATCGAAGTGATTAGATAATATCAATAGGTCGTCAAGATAAACTGATACTTGAGTTTTGAGCTGATACGGAATAACTTGGTCCATTAAACGACACATCGTTTGGGGGGCATTACACAGACCGAAAGGCATTCTCCTAAATTGATACAGTGGGCGATTGGGAACTGTAAATGCTGTTTTCCCTTTTGATGATTCTTCCAGACCGATTTGCCAAAAGGCATCTTTAAGGTCAATCTTGGAAATACAATGTACAGGGGGAAGTCTACTTAATAGGCCTTCTAGATTAGGTATTGGATATGCGTCTTTTACCGTAACCGCATTTAATTTTCGAGAGTCAAGGCAAAATCTTACCTTACCTGGTTTGACTAACAAAACGCAAGGGGAAGACCAAGAGGACGCGGGCGCTTCTTCTATCACTCCTAGCTTTAACATTTTGTCTATCTCCAGACATAATAAGTTTTCCTTCGCTGGTGATATCGGGTAAAATTTTTGTTTAATCGGCTTGGCGTTTTCGGTGTCAATAATATGTTCTATAAGGCTCGTAAAACCTAAGCCATCTCTTTCAAAAGTTGGAAATCCAGTTATTACAGTTTGTAATTGACTATGCTGACTAGCTGTTAACGGAAATTTATCCTCTGCAAAAGAAACTTCAGAAATTTTAGGGTCTGAGTGGATGTGAGAAATTGAAAGACCAAATGTTCTCCAGAAGTCCATGCCACAAATTACCTTTTGAGTAATAGTCGGTACTATGAGAAATTCTAAGTTGGCGCTTTTCGAGTTATAAGTGAGATTGCTTGTAATCGTACCAACTACCTGTTGCGATTGCCCATCGGCTGTCCTAACGTTACCGGCGCGTTTTGGGGCAATATTGCTTGGTGGTCATAAGTTTTGTTGCTAATTCTCCACCTACTACACTTTTGTTAGCTCCGCTGTCTAGTAAAGCAGTGTAAATTTGTCCATCTATTGATAAATCAATAAAGGGTCGTATGTCGTTATCCAGGTTGATTATGGTTGATATAGTAAATTTCTTTAGCTTGTGTCTATTAGTCCAGAACGTTCGCATTCGTCGCTTAGATCGCGAGTGCGGCATCGCGTTGTCAAGTAATTCAGATCTTCGCTTGGTATACTCTTGCAACCGCACATGATATGGTTTGAACTGTTTAGTATTAGGTAAGTCAGAGTTATTAAGTAAGGTCACGTCTGAGTTGATTATTAAATTCTTGGTTTATCCAAGACTACGGGCGGACATCCCCCTTCACTAATCGGCGGATATCCTGCGACTGGTTTCCCGTACGCGGATTACATTTTAAACAATTTGGTTTATACACATCTACTAGCCCACACCCATAACAAAATATGCGACGTTGTTGCAAACAGTTCTGATAACCATGTCCTAATTCGTCACAATTCCAGCATTTTATTTTCTCTGATGCACGCAATGCGCATACCTCAATAGGGTCATCTGTTTCGTCATCTAGCTGTTCAACTACTGGTTCATCATGCATTAACGCATTCACCATACGTTTACTGCCTATTTGACGCGTTAGCTGTCTTGACCTAAAGCTGCGGAAAATTCTTCATGCTTATGACATTCCCTACGCAAGGCGGCTAGGTTTGGGGTCTCTACATGCAAAATTTCATGAAATAAGTCGGGTCTTAAATTGTTTCGCACTTCAGCTATGAATTCTGAATCGTTTAAAGGTTCTCGCAAAGCATCTGTAATAGCCAGCATAGAATCGAGAAATTCATCAAAATTTTCGTTGGAGGCCTGCTTGCGTCTGCGAAGGGCATCCAAAATGTCTCTGTCTGATCTTTGGTCTTTATACCTATCTCTTAAACGAATGCATAGATCGAACCAGTTCATTTCGTTCGAGGTTCGATGACATCGCCAGAAAATGTTAGGGCTGGTCCCGAGAAGAGCAGATTAGCGAATTTATAAAGCAAGTTAAAGTCTCCATTCAAACTTTGGGTTGTTAAACAATTTACTCGATAAATGAAATCTTCTACAGTTATATCTTTGGAGGACCCTGTGAATCGTATATGCCAGTTAAAAATTATACTAGATACTCGATCGGGTCGTTCTGGTACTATCTCTTGGTCAATTGCATTTGGATTACTCCGAATATTGAAAGCTCGAGTTCTAGCACTATTTTCGAGACTTCTTCGCGGAGCAACTGAGGGTGGTGGAAAGTCCCACTCTAATTGAGGTTCATCAGTGGATTCCGCACGAACTCCCGTGATGCTTAAATTTCTCATGGCGTTACGAATTTCTTCGGTAATTACTGGATGCCATATTAACTCGATAAGTTTCTAATGAATTGGAATAAGTTGTTGAATGCGTTCTTCTGACACTACTGGTGGCTGGTTTGCAACTGAATTTCGTGGTTGTTCACGTCGAGGTAGTCCCACAGTTCTGGGATTCTGATTTGGATTGGCACGAGTATTTGCTCTTGTGTTTGGTCTTTTTGGTATTGCTCCTAAGGCTGCCGAGTTGTCTGCTCCAAGAGAAGCTCGTGGAGGTTGACCATGAGTAGTCAATCTATCCTCGCTACCTAGTAGACTTTTTGAACAAGGTTGCCTACAATTTGGACATGATTCATTGGTTCCGAGCCAAATCTTGAGACAATGTTTATGAAACATGTGCCGACATGGGGTCTCTACAATCTCTGTCTGCCCACTGGTGTCATTGCAAATTACGCATACGAGTGCTGTTTCACTTGGCATAGCAGAAGCCAAGTTTTCTAGGCTTCGTCTAACGGCCATACTAAAAACTAAAACTAAAACAAAAAAAGCTTTGAATATTAAAGGTAAGTATCAATTTTTCGTAATCACGAAAGATATAAAACAACTAAAGATAATTTGACGATTCTATTTCGTAACACGAATTATGGATTCAAATTTTTTAAATATCAAAATAATTTCCTTACAAATTTGGGACTTCTCCTTCAATAAGAGTTCAACAGCATTAATACCCCCACCACTCTGCACTTTATTTGCATAAGCTGTATTTGAATGTTAGTTCGTTGAAAGAGGGACTTGCCAGTAACGATTCCAGCAAGAACAGTTCTCAATTTCACCTCACTACAACAACTTTATTTAAGATCTAGGAAATTGTATGGCCTGGTAGGTATCCGAACTATATCCAGACACATATTCCTAAGCTACATAATTTCCCATACTTTGTTCTATTTATTTAAAATGATTTGTTCAAAATTAAGAAAACATTATTGAAAGGGTATACAATTTCACTTGGTCCAGCTATAATCTGATACTCATACGCTGGCCTCTCCAAAGTGATATATTTTACCATCATATTGGCACGGTAGAAGGTGTTGTGGGAAGTAAAGGAGTGGACTAAGGACACGTAGGGCAAAAAAAAATATCCTTGCTTCTTCGTGCCCCACGTTGGGCGCCATTTATTATGTAACGAACACGCGGGTGTCGGAGTGCACTCTCTGTCTTACTAACAAGTGGCTCGGCTGAGCTCAGGGAAAATGGGGTGGTTCTTGTGCTCTCCCATAACATGCGCTACATAAGTAAAATGAAGACAGAGATAAGGAATAAAGGACTACACCTAAATAGGGATTTTATGCAGAGGTGATGGAAGTTGTTTGAAGGACCTAGATGTTATTGCCTTCTCTTTACCCACCCAACCTTGTAATACCTAATGAAACCCGGTATTACCCCATCTTGCGGCTGTTAAATCTCTTACGTCAGGTGCCCAAATAAACTAACTCAGCAATTCATCATTTCATACATATATTCAATTCAATGGAAAAAACGGCATATGCCTTTAAGATCAGAAGTTAACATCGGATTTCATATCCAACTTATATTCATAGTATTAACAAAAATTTCAATTATATTTAAATCCTAACTAATTTGGTGAAAGTAATCGTACAAAAATGTGTGGTAGATTTATAGGCCTGAATTCGATTTAACTTAGATTTTACGTAGGCATTCATTTCAGATTCAAAATTTACAAAAAAAACTAGCTCTGTGGTCACGGCAAGCTGTTATATATTGCAATGGATTTTAGGCGGCTATGCCGTACTTACAGTTTGTAGAGTCCAATCCAGTCAGCAGGCCTGAAGACGGGCGGAGCACTAGATGCTGTTAAAAATATTAATAGTGGTGGCACCGAAATATAACTTGCTTCTCATTACCACAAGAATCACTTTTAACACCTGCTATATAGAAAGTTAATTATAATTGCAAGCTTATAAATTTTAACACATGTTTGTACGATACTTAAATGAAAAAAAAAGAGAGCTGCTGGTTGAAGGCCAACTACGGGCTGGGGCCGAGGTTAGGGTTCCTCAACGATGGGTTTGGAGTCTGCGACAACGTCTTCCACTAGAAATCTCCAGTGATGGTGGGCGGAGCTATCCCGAGTCCTACGGTGAATCATCCACTCCAACGAGGGTTCGCCTAGGAATTAGGCTGGTTGGCTACGCTCCCCACAACTATATGTGTGAGCACTTATGGCCAAATAGCTCTCCAAAACTTATCCGCTGGTCAAGTCAAGAACCGGGTCGACATTTATTTGGTCGCATTCCGAAAAGTTCGACTTGCAACCATGGATGGGGTCGTCGTCTGGCACTGGTCTCTTTGGCCTTATATGGCTAACATTAAGAGTACGCGCTTGCAGTTATTGAAGGCAAGACCGCGCCGGCAGTGGCGAATAAATTTTATTGTTCCTTCCTTATAGTTGGAACTTGAGAAAGAGGCGTGGACTTAGGAAATGTCCACGAGGGGTATGGAGTGTTACGTAACTCCACGTGCCTTTCTTGCACTTGCGATTTTTCTTTCGCTTTCTCCCTCCTCTTATTCGCACAACCGCACTATCGCTCAGACCATTCTAGACTCCCGCACACTATTCAAGCTCAATTTTTGGGCACTTGCTTGCATGAGCTTTTCTATGGAAGTGGATCGTGTAAGCTCGGTTCCAAAAAAAAGCTCAAGGTCAATTCGCCTTAGAAATAGTGT
>NW_025814523.1:0-18286 GCF_018902025.1 Drosophila willistoni | reverse complement strand
GTGACAAAAATAAATTATTTGGGCTATGTAATAGGTAGCGGAGGAATTTCCACAGATCCTGCTAAGATTTCCTGTATTTTAAATTGGCCAACGCCGAAGAGTTTGAAGCAAGTTCGTGGGTTTTTAGGAGTTTGCGGTTGGTACCGAAGGTTTATAAGAAATTTTGCAGAAATTAGCTGCCCGATTACTGATATACTGGCTACAAAAAAACATTTACGTGGACTTTAGAGGCACAGAAAGCAATGGATAAACTTAAATTTCTTTTAACCACGGCTCCGGTATTAGCAAATCCAAATTTCGATCAGAAATTTTTCGTGCATTGCGATACGTGCGATAAAGGGGTTGGAGCAGTTTTGGTTCAGTTGTCCGATAATCAAGAAGAAAACCTATAGCATACATGTCTAAGAAACTAAGCAAGGCACAAAGAAATTATAGCGTAACAGAACGTGAATGTTTAGCGGTCATTCTAGCCATAGAAAAGTTTCGATGTTATTTGGAGTTACAGGAGTTCGAAGTTGTAACGGATCACTCCAGTTTATTATGGCTAATGAGACAACAAAACGTATCAGGTCGATTAGCCAGATGGATATTACGTTTACAAGCGTTTAAGTTTACGATTTCACACCGAAAAGGAAAAGATCATATAGTTCCAGATGCTTTGTCAAGAATTTGGGAAGCAGACATAGAAACTCTGGAAAAGATGGAACCAATAATAGATTTGGAATCATCAGCTTTTTTAAATAAGGAATATTTAGAACTCAAACAAAGGGTTTGTGAGAATTTAGAAAAATTCCCAGACTTACAAGTGAAGGACAAATTTGTATATATTCGAACCGAACATTCATGTGGAAGCGAAGAAGATAATTCACACTGCTGGAAATTATGGGTACCGGAGAAATTAAGATTAATAGCAATAGAACAAGCTCATGATAATATATTATCGTCACATGGAGGTGTTCAAAAACTATAGAGCGATTAAGAAGAAATTTATTTTGGCCAGGATTATCCAAACAGGTTCGAGAATACATAAGCACTTGTGTCACCTGTAAAGAAACGAAAGCTCCCAACAAAATATTAAGACCTCCAATGGGAGTACAAAGTGTTTCAGTCAGACCGTTTCAAAAATTGTATATTGACTTACTAGGACCATACCCGCGAAGTAAATCAGGACATATTGGTTTGCTTATAGTTCTTGACCATTTTAGCAGATACCATTGGCTTTGCCCAATGAAAAAATTTACATCAAATTTGATTCAGGAATTTCTAGAAAAGCAAATCTTTCACTGTTATGGAGTACCAGAAATTATTATCAGCGACAATGGATCCCAGTTCAAGGCGGTTGCCTTTGAAGCCTTGAAGCCTCTATCTAAATACGCAATTAAGCATATTTTTACTGCGCTATACTCACCGCAGAGTAACGCAGCTGAAAGAGTTAATAGATCGCTCTTGTCCGCGGTGCGCTCATATTTAAAACAGGATCAACGAGAATGGGATAAATATTTAGCAAATATATCTTGTGCTCTTAGGTCAGCACTTCATCAGTCTCTAGGATGTTCACCATACAAGGCTCTATTTGGATTCAATATGATTAGTCATGGCGACGAATATAAACTTTTGAGAAATTTACAATTGTTAGAAGAATCCATACCCTTTAGTAGAACAGATACTCTTACCTTGATTCGTAAGGATATTCTTGACAATAGTAAAAAAGCATACGAATGTAATGTAAGGCAATACAATTTAAGATCCAGTCCCGTTTCATTAAAGGTCGTCCAAGAAGATTTTAAAAGAAATTTTAACTTGAGCAATTTTAGTCAGAACTATAATAAGAAATTAGGACCTCAGTTCTCGCAATGTCGAGTTAAGAAGAAATTGGAAATGCGTATTATTTATTGGAAACTTTGCAGGGGAAAGAAATTGGAACTTATCATGCGAAGGACATTCGACCTTAAAATTCCAGTTAATCTTCCTCCTGGTAGTCGTCAGAATTATCTGTGTTTGTAATGGTTGCGTGTAAATTTAAATACTAATTATCCGACGCATATTTGAGTTTATCGCAAACTATCGAGTGCGATCAAAAATATGTGGCGAATTCATAACCGTTTATAGTAATAATGCATCTCTGCAGAAGCTTTGCAGCGTAACCGCAGCTAACTTCATAAAGGGAGGGCTTTGAGAATAGAAGGGAAAGGGTATATAAGAACCTTCCACCCACACTTCCACCTCTTTTCATTATTCGAAGAATAAAGTGAACAGTTAAAATTTGTTTTGTGAAATTCACCAAATAAATAAATTCACTCGGGTTAAATAAAATATTCGTAAGCCCAGCAACAAGCCAAAAAGTAAAAGGCAGCTGCAATAATTAAATTTTTTGGATGTCAATCTCGACATAGAGGCATAGGAGGCGTAAGCCTAACCTAAAGACCTCGTGGTGAACCCTAGAACCATAGGTTATTCAGCCTCTACATTATATTCATTTCACAAGGTATGTCGACTAGAAAATTTTTTTTACATTCGTCTAAAATCACATTATTCGATCTAGGAAAAATTTACGTAAATTTTGGCATAATCCGTCATAGGCCTATCACCAACACCACATGGCCAAGACGACAATTCAACCAAACTCTACAGAAGGAGAAAATTAATTCGCTCGTGTTAAACATCAGTCAACAGTGACGTCATAGTTTGGCCAGTTTGCATGTTAGCTGTCACAAGGCGAAAAGTTGTGTGTAAAAGGAGAGAAAATTATAAAGTGGTCATACAGAAAATTTTTGTTTGTAAATGAACATACTCAGTTACAAAAATTGTTGGAAAAAAAAAATATTAATTTTAGTTGTCGGGGTTGTAAACGAAAAAAAAATTGTAATTGCAGAAGAAACGAAAATTTTTATCGAAATTAAAAGTGTCAATTCTATAACGGAAAGGAAGATACCCTTTTTCAGCGCACCTATGTTAGAGTCAATTTTTTTATTGTGAGTTTGTGTGTCGGTATTAAGCATTTAAAACACTAATAGAATCGTATAATTCGGTAAAACCAAACCATAAAAAAGTATGTTTAAAAACATCAAAAACCAACACATGATCCAGCTGCTGAAGGCCTTCATCGGTGGACTTTCCAAAATGTAAGTGTATTCTTTTTATCACTTTTACCTTTTTACCGCTAGAGCGCATAACATATGGTGATTAAGATTAAAGTGCAAAAGAAAAAAAGGTTTGACGACCACATATACCTATGTTATGCTGCTCACTCGCTATTATTGTTTTCTTTTATTTGTTTTATGCATTCTAAATTTTATTTGCCTTTATCACACATGCAAACTACACTAACGAATGATCATGAAATTTTTGAATTAATTAAATTAAAATTATTAAAAAGATATAAGTGCTATCAATAATCCGGTGTCGCGATTAATTTTTTTAATAACCGTAAAAAAAATTGTAACTATTTTATTGCATCAGTCTGCATCACGATTAAATGCGGGGTAAAATCTGTTCGTTTATATAGTTGACAATAATCAAAAAAAAAAAAAAAGAAAACAACAAAAATATGTAATACATTAGTTAATAATGAAGCGTAGATTTAAGTAAAGTAGTGGGAGAATTTATATACGGTGAAGAGAAAAAATGCCCTTGGCGAATGAAATTGTTTTTGAAGAATAAGCAAATAAGAAAAATGTATTTTGAATAGAAGTCTAACTGTAAGTTCCCACAACATGATTATATAAAACCGATGAAATAGAATGTGCATTTGGGTCCTTTAACATATCCAAATTTTTGTCTTTTGTTATTGGCCATGGACGGGAGGGTATAGATAGATGCAGATTTTTTTATTAATTTATTTGCACAGTGTATGGAATTTGAGCTAGTTAGCAGAAGCTGATGGTTGTCAACCAACACTTTAGTAAAAATATTTAATTAAAGAACTCAAGAACCAAAAAAATGTATATAGAGCATTTTTTTAATTCGCTCAGGTTTAAAGCCTAGACGGATCACAATTAGCTCGTTTTGCCTTCAGAGTGAATTTAATTTTTTTTAATTAGAAGACGTAGTAGTCGCGATTTGATTTATATACACATTCGGAATTCGAGTGATTGCGCATGTGATTACCATCGACCAATGTTACCGGTATAAACTAAAGTCAAAAGTTACTTTCGTTTCGCATAAGAAAAATTTTAAATTGCACTTACCCTGATTAAAAAAATTGTTAGTTAAAGATAATGTTTGAAAGGATACATACATGCACAATCTTTTGGAATCTCAAGTAATGCCTAAGCGTACACTTGTCCAAAGATGAGCATAGTTATTAGAAGACATTTCTTAAACACTTTTGGAAATCAGAGAACTAGATTCATAGATAATATATTTGAACGAACACGCGGGTGTCGGAGTGCACTCTCTGTCTTACTAACAAGTGGCTCGGCTGAGCTCAGGGAAAATGGGGTGGTTCTTGTGTTCTCCCAAAACATGCGCTACATAAGTAAAATGAAGACAGAGATAAGGAATAAAGGACTACACCTAAATAGGGATTTTATGCAGAGGTGATGGAAGTTGTTTGAAGGACCTAGATGTTATTGCCTTCTCTTTACCACCCAACCTTGTAATACCTAATGAAACCCGGTATTACCCATCGTGCGGCTGTTAAATCTCTTACGTCAGGTGCCCAAATAAACTAACTCAGCAATTCATCATTTCATACATATATTCAATTCAATGGAAAATGGCATATGCCTTTAAGATAAGAAGTTAACATCGGATTTCATATCCAACTTATATTCATAGTATTAACCAAAATTTCAATTATATTTAAATCCTAACTAATTTGGTGAAAGTAATCGTACAAAATGTGTGGGTAGATTTATAGGCATGAATTCGATTTAACTTAGATTTTACGTTAGGCATTCATTTCAGATTCAAAATTTACAAAAAAAACTAGCTCTGTGGTCACGGCAAGCTGTTATATATTGCCAATGGATTTTAGGCGGCTATGCCGTACTTACAGTTTGTAGAGTCCAATCCAGTCAGCAGGCCTGAAGACGGGCGGAGCACTAGATGCTGTTAAAAATATTAATAGTGGTGGCACCGAAATATAACTTGCTTCTCATTACCCACAAGAATCACTTTTAACACCTGCTATATAGAAAGTTAATTATAAATTGCAAGCTTATAAATTTTAACACATGTTTGTACGATACTTAAATGAAAAAAAAAGAGAGCTGCTGGTTGAAGGCCAACTACGGGCTGGGGCCGAGGTTAGGGTTCCTCAACGATGGGTTTGGAGTCTGCGACAACGTCTTCCACTAGAAATCTCCAGTGATGGTGGGCGGAGCTATCCCGAGTCCTACGGTGAATCATCCACTCCAACGAGGGTTCGCCTAGGAATTAGGCTGGTTGGCTACGCTCCCCACAACTATATGTGTGAGCACTTATGGCCAAATAGCTCTCCAAAACTTATCCGCTGGTCAAGTCAAGAACCGGGTCGACATTTATTTGGTCGCATTCCGAAAAGTTCGACTTGCAACCATGGATGGGGTCGTCGTCTGGCACTGGTCTCTTTGGCCTTATATGGCTAACATTAAGAGTACGCGCTTGCAGTTATTGAAGGCAAGACCGCGCCGGCAGTGGCGAATAAATTTTATTGTTCCTTCCTTATAGTTGGAACTTGAGAAAGAGGCGTGGACTTAGGAAATGTCCACGAGGGGTCGTGTAAGCTCGGTTCCAAAAAAAAGCTCAAGGTCAATTCGCCTTAGAAATAGTGTATGCTAAATATATTCGTCTAGCTAGCAGATTTACATATATAATTTAATGTTTGAACCAGCGCACCCTTACACCACAGATTTGAATGACACGCCCTATTAAGTGGAGGCTCAAAGCTGAAAAAAATCAAAGGGTGCTAAGCTGATTACCAAAGGTCCTTGGCATGGAAGGTTCCAAGCTCTTTTCCTGAAAGGTTTTCAACTACATACAAATGATTTCCGAGTTTGTTCTTGATCTTGACTTTAACTCCGACTTGTGCTAATTTAGCATTAAAATTATTGGCTAGGTTGCTGAGTTTAAAGTTACGCTTAGTGACTGTTTGGCCCACTTCGAAGTTGCGTATTTTACTCCTCAAGTTATATGTCCGTTGATTTGTATCATAAGCTTTATCTAAATATTTTTGAATATCAGATCTAATACGTACGAAATTGTCTAGTCTATCTAGCCGAACCGTAGCTTCATTCAGTAGATTGAGGTTGGTCAATAATTTGTAGTCTTTTCCGTGGGTTATCATGTTTTGGCCAAACACCGCCACATAGGGTGAAATTCCAATTGATTGATGAATATGATTTCGTAAGGCACTGTTTATACTACTGAGAAATTTATCCCAGTGACATTGATCCGAACGGAGATAGGACCGTAAGGCCGCATTAATGGATCGGTTTACTCTTTCAGCCGCATTGGCCTGTGGAGAATACGCAGCGGTAAATATGTGCTGCACTCCGTAATTCCTAATAAATGTTGTGAACTCCTGGCTTTTAAACTGAGTGCCATTATCACTGATTATATACTGTGGCACACCAAAGCAACTAAAGATATCATCCCTTAAGATAGATATTATTACATTCGAGTTAAATTTCTTTACAGGTTTTAAGAAGGTAAATTTACTAAAGTGATCTAGAATGATAAAAATTCCGATATTTCCTTGTTTTGAGCGAGGGAAGGGACCGATAAAATCCACATATAATCTTTGGAATGGTCGTTCGCTTATGGTTTGGTTTCCCATAGGCGGTTTTAGTTTACATGTTGGGTATTTGCAGGTTTGACATATCTCACACTGTTGAATGTACTTCCTAACGTCTACAACTAGTCCTGGCCAGAAAAAGTTACGTCGAATACGCTCTAAACATTTGGCTATGCCGCAATGGGCTGAGTTGGGAGGATCGTGGGCTGCTCTAATAACACTGTTACGGAGTTCTTGGGGCACCATCAATTTCCACATCTTATCGTTATCCGCTGAATTACCAGTCATAAAGTCAGTGCGATGATATATATATTGATTAATAACTTGAAAATCCGGAAGATTTGCTTTTACATATTTGTCTCTCAGAGATCTATATTCTTCGGATTCAAATGCCGACGAGGACAAGTCGATTTCAGGAGATAATTCCATTTCCAGGGAAGCTATTTCATTTTCAAATGATCGCGACAAAGCGTCAGCAACAACATTTTCACTACCTTTCCGGTGTTCTATCTGGAAGTTATACCCCTGCAGCTTCATTGACCAGCGGGCTAATCGACCGCTTAGTTCTTGTTGGTTCATAAGCCACCGCAAACTAGCGTGATCAGTCACGACTTTAAACTCATGGCCTTCAATATACATCCGAAATCTTTTAATCGCCAACACTACCGCAAGACATTCGAGTTCGGTGACCGAATAATTTCGTTGTGCTTTGTTAAGTTTTTTAGACATAAACGTGATGGGTCGTTCGAATCCGAACTCATCAACTTGGGCTAAAAGCGCACCTACTCCAAGCATACTTGCATCACATTGCACTATAAACGGTTTCTTATAATTTGGGTGTGCTAAAAACGGAGCAGTGCTAAGTTTAGACTTGATGTTCTCAAAAGCACATTGCGCTTCTTCGTTCCACGAAAAAGAATTGCCACGCAATAATTCTGTTAACGCAAAGGTGATAGTTGCATATTGTGAGATAAATCGCTGGTACCATCCAGTCATTCCTAAAAATCTCTTAAGCTGTCGCTTGGTTTTCGGCACTGGGAACTCGGATATGGCTTTAACCTTGTCTGGGTTAACTCTTAACGTGCCCTCTCCGACTATATATCCTAGATATTCTACTTTTCGCAGACAAAATTGACTCTTCTGTATGTTAATGGTTAGCCCTGCCTGCTTCAGACGGGCAGATACCTCACTAAGATGAGCAAGATGTTCATCGAAGTGATTAGATAATATCAATAGGTCGTCAAGATAAACTGATACTTGAGTTTTGAGCTGATACGGAATAACTTGGTCCATTAAACGACACATCGTTTGGGGGGCATTACACAGACCAAAAGGCATTCTCCTAAATTGATACAGTGGGCGATTGGGAACTGTAAATGCTGTTTTCCCTTTTGATGATTCTTCCAGACCGATTTGCCAAAGGCATCTTTAAGGTCAATCTTGGAAATACAATGTACAGGGGGAAGTCTACTTAATAGGCCTTCTAGATTAGGTATTGGATATGCGTCTTTTACCGTAACCGCATTTAATTTTCGAGAGTCAAGGCAAAATCTTACCTTACCTGGTTTGACTAACAAAACGCAAGGGGAAGACCAAGAGGACGCGGGCGCTTCTTCTATCACTCCTAGCTTTAACATTTTGTCTATCTCCAGACATAATAAGTTTTCCTTCGCTGGTGATATCGGGTAAAATTTTTGTTTAATCGGCTTGGCGTTTTCGGTGTCAATAATATGTTCTATAAGGCTCGTAAAACCTAAGCCATCTCTTTCAAAGTTGGAAATCCAGTTATTACAGTTTGTAATTGACTATGCTGACTAGCTGTTAACGGAAATTTATCCTCTGCAAAAGAAACTTCAGAAATTTTAGGGTCTGAGTGGATGTGAGAAATTGAAAGACCAAATGTTCTCCAGAAGTCCATGCCACAAATTACCTTTTGAGTAATAGTCGGTACTATGAGAAATTCTAAGTTGGCGCTTTTCGAGTTATAAGTGAGATTGCTTGTAATCGTACCAACTACCTGTTGCGATTGCCCATCGGCTGTCCTAACGTTACCGCGCGTTTTGGGGCAATATTGCTTGGTGGTCATAAGTTTTGTTGCTAATTCTCCACCTACTACACTTTTGTTAGCTCCGCTGTCTAGTAAAGCAGTGTAAATTTGTCCATCTATTGATAAATCAATAAAGGGTCGTATGTCGTTATCCAGGTTGATTATGGTTGATATAGTAAATTTCTTTAGCTTGTGTCTATTAGTCCAGAACGTTCGCAATCGTCGCTTAGATCGCGAGTGCGGCATCGCGTTGTCAAGTAATTCAGATCTTCGCTTGGTATACTCTTGCAACCGCACATGATATGGTTTGAACTGTTTAGTATTAGGTAAGTCAGAGTTATTAAGTAAGGTCACGTCTGAGTTGATTATTAAATTCTTTGGTTTATCCAAGACTACGGGCGGACATCCCCCTTCACTAATCGGCGGATATCCTGCGACTGGTTTCCCGTACGCGGATTACATTTTAAACAATTTGGTTTATACACATCTACTAGCCCACACCCATAACAAAATATGCGACGTTGTTGCAAACAGTTCTGATAATCATGTCCTAATTCGTCACAATTCCAGCATTTTATTTTCTCTGATGCACGCAATGCGCATACCTCAATAGGGTCATCTGTTTCGTCATCTAGCTGTTCAACTACTGGTTCATCATGCATTAACGCATTCACCATACGTTTACTGCCTATTTGACGCGTTAGCTGTCTTGACCTAAAGCTGCGGAAAAATTCTTCATGCTTATGACATTCCCTACGCAAGGCGGCTAGGTTTGGTGTCTCTACATGCAAAATTTCATGAAATAAGTCGGGTCTTAAATTGTTTCGCACTTCAGCTATAAATTCTGAATCGTTTAAAGGTTCTCGCAAAGCATCTGTAATAGCCAGCATAGAATCGAGAAATTCATCAAAATTTTCGTTGGAGGCCTGCTTGCGTCTGCGAAGGGCATCCAAAATGTCTCTGTCTGATCTTTGGTCTTTATACCTATCTCTTAAACGAATGCATAGATCGAACCAGTTCATTTCGTTCGAGGTTCGATGACATCGCCAGAAAAATGTTAGGGCTGGTCCGAGAAGAGCAGATTAGCGAATTTATAAAGCAAGTTAAAGTCTCCATTCAAACTTTGGGTTGTTAAACAATTTACTCGATAAATGAAATCTTCTACAGTTATATCTTTGGAGGACCCTGTGAATCGTATATGCCAGTTAAAAATTATACTAGATACTCGATCGGGTCGTTCTGGTACTATCTCTTGGTCAATTGCATTTGGATTACTCCGAATATTGAAAGGTCGAGTTCTAACACTATTTTCGAGACTTCTTCGCGGAGCAACTGAGGGTGGTGGAAAGTCCCACTCTAATTGAGGTTCATCAGTGGATTCCGCACGAACTCCCGTGATGCTTAAATTTCTCATGGCGTTACGAATTTCTTCGGTAATTACTGATGCCATATTAACTCGATAAGTTTCTAATGAATTGGAAATAAGTTGTTGAATGCGTTCTTCTGACACTACTGGTGGCTGGTTTGCAACTGAATTTCGTGGTTGTTCACGTCGAGGTAGTCCCACAGTTCTGGGATTCTGATTTGGATTGGCACGAGTATTTGCTCTTGTGTTTGGTCTTTTTGGTATTGCTCCTAAGGCTGCCGAGTTGTCTGCTCCAAGAGAAGCTCGTGGAGGTTGACCATGAGTAGTCAATCTATCCTCGCTACTTAGTAGACTTTTTGAACAAGGTTGCCTACAATTTGGACATGATTCATTGGTCTCGAGCCAAATCTTGAGACAATGTTTATGAAACATGTGCCGACACGGGGTCTCTACAATCTCTGTCTGCCCACTGGTGTCATTGCAAATTACGCATACGAGTGCTGTTTCACTTGGCATAGCAGAAGCCAAGTTTTCTAGGCTTCGTCTAACGGCCATACTAAAAACTAAAACTAAAACAAAAAAAACTTTGAATATTAAAGGTAAGTATCAATTTTTCGTAATCACGAAAGATATAAAACAACTAAAGATAATTTGACGATTCTATTTCGTAAACACGAATTATGGATTCAAATTTTTTAAATATCAAAATAATTTCCTTACAAATTTGGGACTTCTCCTTCAATAAGAGTTCAACAGCATTAATACCCCCACCACTCTGCACTTTATTTGCATAAGCTGTATTTGAATGTGTAGTTCGTTGAAAGAGGGACTTGCCAGTAACGATTCCAGCAAGAACAGTTCTCAATTTCACCTCACTACAACAACTTTATTTAAGATCTAGGAAATTGTATGGCCTGGTAGGTATCCGAACTATATCCAGACACATATTCCTAAGCTACATAATTTCCCATACTTTGTTCTATTTATTTAAAATGATTTGTTCAAAATTAAGAAAACATTATTGAAAGGGTATACAATTTCACTTGGTCCAGCTATAATCTGATACTCATACGCTGGCCTCTCCAAAGTGATATATTTTACCATCATATTGCACGGTAGAAGGTGTTGTGGGAAGTAAAGGAGTGGACTAAGGACACGTAGGGCAAAAAAAATATCCTTGCTTCTTCGTGCCCCACGTTGGGCGCCATTTACTATGTAACGAACACGCGGGTGTCGGAGTGCACTCTCTGTCTTACTAACAAGTGGCTCGGCTGAGCTCAGGGAAAATGGGGTGGTTCTTGTGCTCTCCCAAAACATGCGCTACATAAGTAAAATGAAGACAGAGATAAGGAATAAAGGACTACACCTAAATAGGGATTTTATGCAGAGGTGATGGAAGTTGTTTGAAGGACCTAGATGTTATTGCCTTCTCTTTACCCACCCAACCTTGTAATACCTAATGAAACCCGGTATTACCCATCGTGCGGCTGTTAAATCTCTTACGTCAGGTGCCCAAATAAACTAACTCAGCAATTCATCATTTCATACATATATTCAATTCAATGGAAAAATGGCATATGCCTTTAAGATAAGAAGTTAACATCGGATTTCATATCCAACTTATATTCATAGTATTAACAAAAATTTCAATTATATTTAAATCCTAACTAATTTGGTGAAAGTAATCGTACAAAAATGTGTGGGTAGATTTATAGGCATGAATTCGATTTAACTTAGATTTTACGTTAGGCATTCATTTCAGATTCAAAATTTACAAAAAAAACTAGCTCTGTGGTCACGGCAAGCTGTTATATATTGCCAATGGATTTTAGGCGGCTATGCCGTACTTACAGTTTGTAGAGTCCAATCCAGTCAGCAGGCCTGAAGACGGGCGGAGCACTAGATGCTGTTAAAAATATTAATAGTGGTGGCACCGAAATATAACTTGCTTCTCATTACCCACAAGAATCACTTTTAACACCTGCTATATAGAAAGTTAATTATAAATTGCAAGCTTATAAATTTTAACACATGTTTGTACGATACTTAAATGAAAAAAAAAAGAGAGCTGCTGGTTGAAGGCCAACTACGGGCTGGGGCCGAGGTTAGGGTTCCTCAACGATGGGTTTGGAGTCTGCGACAACGTCTTCCACTAGAAATCTCCAGTGATGGTGGGCGGAGCTATCCCGAGTCCTACGGTGAATCATCCACTCCAACGAGGGTTCGCCTAGGAATTAGGCTGGTTGGCTACGCTCCCCACAACTATATGTGTGAGCACTTATGGCCAAATAGCTCTCCAAAACTTATCCGCTGGTCAAGTCAAGAACCGGGTCGACATTTATTTGGTCGCATTCCGAAAAGTTCGACTTGCAACCATGGATGGGGTCGTCGTCTGGCACTGGTCTCTTTGGCCTTATATGGCTAACATTAAGAGTACGCGCTTGCAGTTATTGAAGGCAAGACCGCGCCGGCAGTGGCGAATAAATTTTATTGTTCCTTCCTTATAGTTGGAACTTGAGAAAGAGGCGTGGACTTAGGAAATGTCCACGAGGGGTATGGAGTGTTACGTAACTCCACGTGCCTTTCTTGCACTTGCGATTTTTCTTTCGCTTTCTCCCTCCTCTTATTCGCACAACCGCACTATCGCTCAGACCATTCTAGACTCTCTGCACACTCTTCAAGCTCAATTTTTGGGCACTTGGCTTGCATGAGCTTTTCTATGGAAGTGGATCGTGTAAGCTCGGTTCCAAAAAAAAAGCTCAAGGTCAATTCGCCTTAGAAATAGTGTATGCTAAATATATTCGTCTAGCTAGCAGATTTACATATATAATTTAATGTTTGAACCAGCGCACCCTTACACATGTGGTGATCGTTGTGAATTAGATTCAGGAAAGACGATTTGAATCTCTTAAACGCTGAATATTTACCATCGAAACTGGGTAATTTCAGTTTAGGCAATCGTTGACTGTGAACCACTGTAGGAAATTTTCAATTTGTGTTTGAATGTGAGTAATTTGCCTATAATGAGATTCAAGTATTTGAATTCTGCAGTTTAGTGTATCGGCATCTTCTTGGTCGCTAGTAGCAATGATCTTTTAATGTAAATTTCGAATATGATTTTCAAACCGAGTCCGCTGGGATCTAAGATTTGTTAGTTTGTCTGTTCCCTTTGAGCTTACGGGAGTGTTTGAACCGTATTTGCCCATAATGCTTCAATAAACGCCAGCAACAGTTGGCGCAGGCACTCACGCTTGTTTGTGTTCGATATGTAAAGAGTGGAATGACAAACGACGAAAATATAACTGTTCGGTTTTCTATTATTGGACATGTGCGAGTACAGTAATTGTTTGATTGAATACTTGCGGTTTTATTCCAATGACTTTACTGCAGTATGTGGAGAGCTTAACGTGAACCAAAACTTATTTAACAGCAAGTTTCTGATCCTGTCACGGTCGCCAAAATGTTGGCCAATTTCTCGGCCATAATAATAAACTGCTACTCGTTTGGATTCTATGAATCAAAACTTCCCTTGCCACAATCTTCCCGAAACAGATTAGACGACGTTTAGTAGTTTTACATTTATTTTGCGTCCGTCGCATTCGAGTTCGCTTGGTACAGTAAATTCTTCAATTCTTATATGCTACGAGAGAGAGTAATACAAAGTAAAATGTAAAGGGAAACGCAAGAAGAGAGCCAACAGTGATGCTAGATTGAACTCTCTTTGAGCTTGCGATATATCGATAGTTTAGCTATTTAACCCAATGGTATTTCAGAATAATTAAATTAATGAATTTAAATTCAGGAGTTCTCCTCCAACAGAAGTGTTTTCCAAACAACTGCTCGATATTGGTAATGGTAATACTGCTTACTGATACATTACATTCCCTACCAATTTTTATAACTTTTGTGAATCAAAGACCAAACAGATTCAAGAGAAAATAGCTGGCGAATTGAATAATTACAAATCAGTTGATTCCGTTACTAATGATGATGATGTTGTCAATTATCCAACAGAATTTTTAAATTCGCTGGAATTATCCGGCTTGCTACCTCATAATCTGCAAGTAAAAATCGGATCAGTAATTATTATGTTACTGTGTATTGGCACCCGGCTTGCGGTGAAGAAATTATTGAACAATGTCATCGAAGCAACAATAATATGTCGCTTGTTCTCGTGTCGGAAAACCAACATTATTTATTTACGCGCCAGAGCACAAAACTAAAAATATAGTTTATCAAAAAGCATTAGAGTAGCGAGAAGCAGCGAAGAGTACAGAGCTTAGTGAATTTCAGGTATAGCGAGACGAGGGAGTTATCGATTGATTTTTATATGGAGGATTTAGTTCAAATTGAACAGGTACTTATACCTAAGATATGTCAGCTATACAAAATAAAGTAGTGAACCATTGCAACGATAAGGCGGTACGAAGTTCGCCGGGTCAGCTAGTACATAACGAATATATAGCAACATATAAACGCTATATAGTCAACATATAGTATAGCTACTGCTTTTCTGGTTAGATCTCCGAATATAGCATTAACATGCCTCTGAAAGATGCTATAAGAGTTCGATAGACCAGCTGGAACTCGAAGAAACTGCAATTGTCCATTATGTGTTACACAAGGAGTATACTTGCGGCTCCCTTCTTAAAAGCCAACGTGAAAAAAGCCATTTTCTAAATCTATGGAACTGCACATACGTGCATTTTGAAGTCTTCTCTAAGTGGAAATGGAAAGTGATCTCTTATGATTACTTTATTAATTTTTAATCGATTTTTACAAAAACGACTCGGCTAGAATACTCAGACACTGATATTTCAAATACGCCATCCTTAGGCCATTGATTGGTTTGATTATCAATGACGCGTCTCTCTGCATATGAGAATCGTCGAGGTAGTGATTATATCGGCTTATCATTTAGAACTAAGCGCATTTGAATATTTGTAGACTTTTCGCTTACCGGATGATAATTTTGTAACATATTTTAAACTGCTTCTGTGGCCCTTTTACTAGCTGCTGGATCTATGTCGGTCTGAACGTTAGAATTTAATCAACACTCGATTAATAAGGTTTTTCAGCATAATAAATTGTACTTACTACCGGTGTCTATGAACGCGTTATAATTAATATTATGGATTTTAAATGGAATAGACATAAAATTTTAAGACGACGTAACTTTGCATTTTTTGGCTTTATCATTTTTGACACTGCTTGTTGGGCAATCTTTGGAAATATGTACGAAATTATTACACTTTATCGCAATTTACTGATGTAGGACCATTGTCACCGCAATTAAAACATTTGAGTTCTATGTTTGCACTGCTTGAAACTTATCGACATTTCCAGAATCTGCTTGCTAATATTGTTATAATTGTTTTCAATTTTTGATTTCTCGCCCATAACTTCAAAAATTTTTATATTCTGTTTAAATTCTTTTAACATATTTTTTTTAAATTATTTATTCCAAAAGAGGTTTATTAGAGACTAAAGTTATGCATAAGAATAAATTCGACTACTCGAATTTTGTCATCAGGTCCGGCATTTACAGACACTACTCTTGCTAAAGGCAAGCAAATGCGCAGGAGTGAGAGCATTGAAATCGTTCGGGTCATCTGAAGTGGGTGCTATTGGCCTTGAATTAAGGATAGCTTCCACATCCGAGAACACAGTGAGTAGTTCCTCGAAAGTAAGAGATACGTTTGAAATATTCTTCAGAGTCAGTCTGTCTTCGCTAATTTTACTGACGCTTCGCAGAGTTAAACAATTTTGACTTAAACTCAGCTAGCCTTGTAGCACCACCAACAAAGTTTGTGTCGCAAACCATGAGCAATGGTACACCACGGCGCGCTACAAATCTACGTATGCAAATATGAATCGCCTTTGAAGCAAAACATACAAAAATTGCCGCATATGTTTTATATGGCGGCTTTCCGCGAATCCTGTAAGACGTGAAAAATGGGCCGCAAAAATCTACTCCTGTTACTGTTACTTTCAGCTCGTAGTCGATCAGCAGGTAGATTGCCCATCATTCGAGTCATGAGGCGAGGTTTAAAGTGAAAGCAGCGGATGCAGCTTCGCACAACCTTTTTAATCAAAGCTCGTGCATTGATTACCCAAATTCGTTCTCGTAAAAGAGATAAAATAAACTTTGGAGCATGAAGATTTTGTTGTGCAAGAATTCGATTTATAGCTTGGTAAGACGATGATTTTGAGGTAGCAGGGCCTGGTGCTTGGCGTTGAATGGAAGGTCTCCGTTTTCGAGACGTCCTCCGACTCTCATTACACATACTGCAGTTTGTCCAAATGTCATTGTGTGCATGAATGGTGTCAAATGCTGTAGACACGGTGTTAAGGTCTGTTTGTTTTTTAGTAAAGATATTTCATCAGCATAACATTCTTGTTGTATTAGTGCAACAATTTTCCAAAACGATTGATACATTTCTGTCTCAGTAATGCGAATATTGGCTATTGATGATGAACTTAGAGTGCGATCAGGCTTCACTTTGTTCACGCTGCGATAGAGGTATGAAACAATTCGAACGATTTGAATATACGATGAAGAATTATTTATCATCATATTTAGAATAGATTGTGAATTAGCGTTGTCTGCTCTGCTACAAAGAAGTGCTGACTTGGTTCTTACCTCGATAGGCGGCGGAAGTGGTCCCCGGAATTGGCCATTCGGCCTTAGACAATTTTAAGAATGTTGGCCCTGTTATTCACATGCTTGTTTGCAGCTCTGTTGTCCGACAACCACGAGAAACAATGTCTGCCGGATTCTCGTTAGAAGGGACGTGCTTCCATATTATTTCTTCTGTGTGTTGTTGTAACTCTGATACTCTATTTGCTACAAAACAATTTAGTGTTGATGCATGAAGTTTCAGCCATTGCAGAACAATTTTTGAATCGGTCCAAAAGTATACCTTGTCGATGTATAATTTTAATGTCCTTTCGAACTTGCGCCAAGTCCGACTGAGCAACAATGCTCCGCACAGTTCTAACTTAGGCAATGACTGTGTCTTGGTAGGTGCTATCTTTGATTTCGCAACGAGTAAAGTGACTTTGACTCCACTGGGGAGTTCTGATCGAACATAAAGACAGCATCCGTAAGCTCTTTCGGATGCGTCAGCGAATCCGTGTATTTCGCTTCGATACGTTTTTGATGTGTTCACATATCGTGGTATTTTTAGATTTGATAAGTCTTTAAGATCCTGTAAAAGTTCTTTCCATCTTTCCTTAATTCGACCATCGACAGGCTCATCCCAATCTAGGCCCTTGAGTGTCAAGTCTTGCATAAGAATTTTGCACCGAACAATGACCGGACTTATGAATCCCAGCAAGTCAAACATTCTTGCTACTACTGAAAGAATTGATCGTTTGGTAAATGGTTCTTGGTGGTCACAAATGTATCGAAATGTAAAGATGTCACTGCTGGGCATCCACGTCATTCCCAGAGTTTTGGTAGTGTCTTGATCTTACATAAATACTTACTTACGATAAATACTTTGTCCTCTGAAGTTTTCGTAATTTCCTTGCAGTTGCTACTAAATTTTGTAAGATGCAATCCAGCCTGTGCTAAGATGTCTACTGTATCATTTTTAATGTGTTGAAGCTCGGTTACGCTATCAGCTCCGGTTAGCAAGTCATCCACATATAAGTCGTTGCGTAATGTTTTAGCTCCTATAGGATGATCATGTGAGTACAAATCGGCAATATGGTGAACGCCTCTGATAGCTAAGAAGGGTGCTGCTGACTGAAATCTCCTGTCTCCTGGATCTATGACAAATTGGCGATACATCTTGGCTATGTCGCCTGTAAGTGCATACCTGTTCAGAAGAAATGATAGAAATGTTATAAATAGGTCTTGTTGAATTGTGGGGCCAATCATTAACAGCTCATTTAATGATTTTCCCGATGATGTTTTAGCCGAAGCATCAAACACAACTCTAAGTTTCGTGTAACGCTTTGCGGGCGCAACACGCAATGATGAGGTATGTAATAATGCGGTTCGTCGTGGCTTGCGACAGGTTTGGTAGACATGTGGCCAAGTTTTACATACTCGTTGATGAAATCTACACATTCCTTTTTTTAGTTGATCGTCGTGATCGAGACGATTTTCTAAGGATTTGAAACGCCGTACTGCGTTGTCGTAGGA